>NC_013487.2:3200555-3219021 GCF_000004555.2 Caenorhabditis briggsae | reverse complement strand
CAAAATCTATTTTTTTCAACGCCGTTTTTCGGGGATTTAGGATTCTTTTTGAATTTTTTCGCAATGATATTTGGAAAATACATATTTTTTGAAACATTTTAAGGCAGTGAAAATTTTTGGTCGGAGTCCCCCTTTAAAATTGACCAACTTTGAAGCCCTGGAAAAATAGTTTTACACCAGCTGAAATTTTGCGACTACGCCGCGAATTCCCACTGGTATTCACTTCTGGTTCATCCTAAAAGGTTGAGGGGTTATTGGAGAATCAAATTTGTACTTGTTTTTATTAGTTAAATAATTGAATTTTAACAACAAAAAAACGGAAAAGCTTATAGAACTATGAGACTCAAAAGAGTTATAAGCAGCAGGAATACAAATAAGATGAGCGTGAAAGAGGTATTTTAGGTAGTCCTAGAATGTCCTGAAAAATTATTCTCTTTCCTCTACGTTACAAGAGAATATGTTTTTCTGTTTCATCACTACGAAAAAGGAATTTTATGTCACATGTTTATTAAATTTAGGTTTACGTGGTAATAATAAGGGTTTAACGTGGTAATAATAAGGTCGTGTAAAGGATACAGACACATACAACCGAGTGTGGCAACTCACACACACTCGGGAAGGAATCAAGAAATATTACAATAAAATCAATAATTTGAATTCGGGGAGAAAACGGTATAGGAGATCGGGAGAAAATGTTTGGGAGATCAAACGAAAATTGAGATTTGATAGAACATGATAATCTATGAGGAGTTAGTATAACACAACAAACAGCTAGTAAAACAATTTAGACCTATAAATATTACAGGATTATTAATCTTCGTCGTCCTCGTCGTCGAACTCTGCCTGGGACTGTAGACATCCTTGAGCTGTTGGAACATCAGTGAGACACCGCTGAAGTCAGTGATGAGTCGCTCCCGGCTTCCCGATCGCTGCCAGCATCTTCGTCGAGAGCGTCGAAATGGCTTGTTTCGAGAGCTTCTTCGAACCGTCCAGGTGTGAAAATACGTATGGACACTTTCCTTTGGTTCGAAGTCTCCATCGGCACATCAAGATGACCGCATCGCTGCCTGGCTCGTAGTTGAAAAATGAACGTCTTCCTTCGAGCGTTCTCTTGTCGTTCTCTGCCTTGTAAGCGGCAGCCGTGGACGTAGCTTTGGCTTCGAACGGAATCCTCTTGAGTCTCTCGATGTGGTGTTCAAACCCTTCTCCTGCCTTCTGCTTGAGTTCCTCGACGAACTGTCTTTTGGCTCCTTCTGAAAATTATAGTTAATCTCTTTTCCCTCTCATTTCTCTCTTTTTCTCTTTTTCTCTTTTCCCCGGGTGGGTGGGCTGGGTGACTCGTTAAAACACGTAGAATGATTTCGAAATTCGAGTTTCATGCCCGTTCGGGCATGATCGCTTCGAGACCCGCGGCGCCTGGAAAGTGTGTGCGCCTTTAATCTCGCGCGTCCTTTTTCTCCGCTCTTCAACGAAAAACATAATATTCTCTTTCCTCTACGTTACAAGAGAATATGTTTTTCTGTTTCATCACTACGAAAAAGGAATTTTATGTCACATGTTTATTAAATTTAGGTTTAACGTGGTAATAATAAGGTAGAAAAATGTACAAAGCCTGGGGCCTATCGAGAGAAGTCAACTAGCGCTAAAATGAACTCAGATCTACAGTATTTAGAATTTGTGGCTTCACAATGTTTGGAGCCTTCACCCGGAATAAAAATGTTGTCATTCTTCTGATAAATAATGTAATCTTTAATAGCTCTAATGAATCTTCCCGAATGATCAACAAGGGCCTGATATGACGCGTGACTCCGCCACAATGGAGCTACTAAAACGCCCCTCAGCCTTCTTTTTCTACCAATTTTCAACAAGTGCGGTATCAGCATTGGAGGTGGCACCCACCAAGCACATCCCATCCTCTCTGCCCTCTCGATGTGGTCGAAGACGTTGACGCCAGACGTTCCGAACTCGGGATATCTAGAAAAATATACCTCTGTCTTTCTGTTATTCGCATCAGCGAACCAATCAACTTTTATCTCTCCCCACAACTTCTGCGCCTGTCTGAAAACTCTGTCTGCCACTCCCCAGTCATCAAAATCAAAATTTCTGCTCGCTTCGTCCGCGTCCACGTTCTGTTCTCTTGGAATCCACAAAAATTGGCTTTCTCCTACTCTACTCAAGTCTTCCCACACCTTTTCAGCTAACTTATGCAACTCTGGCTTCATAGAACCTCTTCTCAACACACTCACAGCGGCCTGACTGTCCACAAGTACTTGTATATTTCCATTAACCTTCCCAACTAGCTCCTCTGCCGCTCTCTTCACTGCCGTCACTTCTCTCCAAGCGCTAGACTGTCCTTCAAAGTCGCTATCGCCTAATTCCGACATTTTCCACAAAACATCATCTCTCTCATTCTTAAGCACCGCTCCTATTCCTCGCGCCGAAGCATCAGTGTACAAAAATAAATCAAATTCTGGCTCAATTTCCACTATGCTTCTCTTCAATAATTCTGTGCCTCGCTCTCTCCAAAACTCAATTTCTCTCTCCTCACCTGGAGTTTTCTTCTTCTTCACTGTTGCCGGCTCACTCTTCTTCCTCTGACTCTCTCCAACCGTCTGCATGATCGACCGTGCTCTGCCAACACCAACGTCTCCTGCAACAAGCTCAAATGATGCCAGGCATCCCAAAAACTTCATACGGTCCAGGACCGTTGGAGCCGCGCTCCTCCTCAGCTCCTCAAGAGCAACCTGCCACTTGGCCATTCTCTTCTCGGTTCCACGAACCTCTCTCGCGACCAGGTCGCACTCATAACCGAGCCACGTAAACTTTGCGTCTGGCACCCAGAACGATTTCTCTTCTGCCACGCACACTCCGGCACTGTTCAAATCCTCTCTCACCTTTCTCACTGCCCTCGCGACCTCTCTCTCCGTCTTGCCCACAATTAATCCATCATCCAGATATAGAAAGATTTTTATCCCCTCTGCCCGCCATTTTAGAACTAAAACTTTGAAGATTTTAGTAAACAGCCAAGGAGCTGTCGACAACCCGAACGGCAAACCTCTAAACGAAAAATAAGGAGCAGTAGGGGGATTTGTCAGCGTAAAGCTCAAAAGATCTTGAGATTCTTCGTGTATTTTAATATGATGATAGCCTGATTTAAAATCAAATGTGGCCGCATAGTGCGCGTCTTCTAAAAATGGCCAGGCAGTCTTGAGGTTTTCTAGCTTAAACCGAGGAGGAACGAGGCTCTCGTTCAACTCACTCAAATCGAGAATCATTCTCTTTTTCTTACCTTGCTCTACAACATGCAGCGGAGACACACATCGTGGTTGGTGGTCCGATCGCGTCAAAACGCCCTCTGCCTCGAGCCTCTCAATTTCTGCAACCAAAAATTCTTTGTGCCGTATCACTGACGGTCTCAAGCCCTGAGGCTTTGGTAGCACTACATTTGAGTTTAATTGAATCTTAAAACCATCTTCAATCACACTTAGTATCCATTCTACGTCACAGATTTTCTTCCAAAAATCAATAGCTGCTGACAGTCTGTCCGGAAAACTCATACCTTCTTTGTTCACATTCTGTGGCATAGTGACCATACTGGGAGCACTTGAAGCACTTGACTCCTCCTTTTCCACCTCTGCCTCCAATCCCTGGCCTCCGTATTGCCGAGCACTTCCCTGGCCTCGGAAAGTGCTCTCATGTCGAAACCACGGTTGTCTCTGCGCGTACGGCTCTGCCCTACGTCTTTTGCTTTCTCCGTGGAATCCTCCACTTCTGTTTCCGTTATTGCCGGCAAGATTAGAGAGGAGAAGGATTGAAGTCATGTCAGATTGCGTCGTCGAGCTTTCAGAATCGACTCCAGCGATGGCCTTCAAGGCGTCTAACTTATCCTTCGTCTGCAGAAGACTTGGATCGGAATCCAGAAGCAGCAGCTCTCCGTTTCTTGCCTTCAGTAAGTCTTGAACTTCCTTAACTGCCTCCTCCAACTCTCCGTTGGCTGTCGCCTTCGTCAAAATATTTCGGATTTTGAAATTGAAATCCAAGTTTTTCTGAATGCCTTTCGACGAAACTTTCGGTGGCTTCTCATCCTCTGCCTCTCTCTCCTTTTTCTTCTTTTCAGCTCCGATTTCCTTCACAATCTCTGCCATCTTGCCCAAAATTTCTTCACCGAATTGCTTCAGAGCATCTTTATCGACAGATTCCGCCATTCCTGAATTTTTAGCTACGAAGATAAATACGACAATTGAAAACAGCCAAAATGACCGTTTTCTACACGAATTCAACAGAAAAATTCAAAAAAAAAATCCAAAAAAATCGACAAAAAACACACACGACCTCGTTAAAACACGTAGAATGATTTCGAAATTCGAGTTTCATGCCCGTTCGGGCATGATCGCTTCGAGACCCGCGGCGCCTGGAAAGTGTGTGCGCCTTTAATCTCGCGCGTCCTTTTTCTCCGCTCTTCAACGAAAAACATAATATTTTTTGATGTCGCGCCAAAATATTTTTTCCAATTCCGGTCAAAATATTTTTTTTTCGAATTCCCGCCAAAATTGCGTTCCGATTTCGAGATGCCGTTCAGAAACATTCTAGGAACTTTCTTGATTCTTCTAGAATTTTCTAGAGTATGAACTTTCACAGTACGGTATCTACGGTCATTCTGTACAAAAAATTCTGAAATTTCACAGGCTAACTCTAGGTGTCCTAAGGGTTCTTCGACGAAAGTCTGGGCTCAGTTGGTCCAGTATCGGCAATTTTAGAATTTTTCGGTTACTGTAGCTACCGTAATCGTACAGTAATCTCACCATTTTAATATACGAAATTGAAGCGCTCGGGTGGTCCAGTAAGAAAAAAAAGTTATACAAGGGACAACGCCGGACGGACGGACACACAAACAGAACTATTCCTTTAGTAAGGAGAAGATTCCGAACGTGCACCGGAAAAAAAGGGGAACTGCACAACTTGTTTACTTTCTGAAACAATAATTTTGTTATGTTCCAAATTTTGAAGTTTTCAAAGAATTTTAATTCGAGTTTTTTAAGCTTTTTGCACAGTTAACTGAATTTCAGTAAACACTTAATTCTTGCCTTTGATCTGTGGCTTGCTCATTACTCGGTTAATTTTATGTTGAGCAATAATCACCAGTTGTCTGATTATCAAATTGAATAACAAGATGTAAAATTAATGTTTCAATTCTGCACATGGGGATTCTGTATGTCTAGCTTGTGAAATATAAAAGGAGCTAGTGAACATCTAGAACCTTCACAAAAAATAATTTTTGGTTTCATTCCCTTTTTTGGGTTTCTCAATTATATCGATTTCAATACGAATCGAAAAATTCTGTCGGCGCGCCGACCGATTTCGTGCCTTTGCGCATAAAAACACGAATTTTTGCGTACGAAGCACTTTATTTTACGACAAACGAGGCTTTTAGTGAGTAGTTTGTCGTAAAATACAATGCAGCGTATGCAAACACGTTGACGCGCAAATGCACAAAAACGGTCGGCGCGCCGACCGATCGGTCAGTTCGGTCGGCTGTCGGTCGGCGGGGTCGGTGGTCGGTCGGTCGGCTAAATTTTCCGGCCGAATGGAAGCCTTATTCTTGACAATTTCTATTTCTTGTTCTATTTTGAAAAATTTTCATCTGAAAATACCGTAGGAAGGGTCCCTAACTTTTTCATTCGTCGATTCATCTATTTGTTGAACTTATTTAACTCTGAAGCCGTGAAAAGGTATTCTTGCATTTTTTGAAATGTCTGAAAACTTAAGTATACCCCCACCAAAAATAGAGCTTCATTTCAATTCACAAATTTTTCCGCACAAATCCAACAAAACGAGATAGCGGTTTCACAATTCTCATTTCAGTGTTAAATTTGGTATTTTCGGTACTGTTTCAAATACAGATGACGTATTTCATCAGAATGGAATTTGGTGAAGAAATTGACAATTACAAAACTGAAGCTCTCATTTTTTTAGTATAATCTGAAACGTTCAGATCGAAATATATTCTCAAGGATTTTGAAACACAACTTTGAAACAGTGTGTGCAGTGTCTCATTGATATTATGGTGTCGACATACGATTTCGAAAAAAAATGATGAAGAAAAACACGCCAAACCGTAAAGTTTGGTCAAATTCTGACCTTTGCCGATAGATATAAATGGCTAACGATAGTAAGAGAAATGTGTAAACACAAGTTTATCGAAAACGAAAAAAATTTGCAAAACTTATGTAGTTCCTGAAACAGTAATTTTGCGTTAAATTCGAAATTTTGAGTTTTTCGAAGATATTCGAACTGTTTAGCTTTCTGCACAGTTAACTAAATCTAGCTTCTGATTTGTGGTTTGCCCATTACTCGGTAATTTCATCTTGAGCAATAATCACCAGTTGTTTGATTTTCAAATTGAATAACAAGATGTAAAATTAATGTTTCAATTCTGCACATGGGAATTCTGTATGTCTAGCTTGTAAAGTATAAAAGAAACTGATGGACATCTAGAGTCTTCTAAAAAATATTTTTTCGGTTTCATTCCCTTTTTTTGGGTTTCTCAATTATATCGAGTTTGATGCGGTTATGGTTCGGGTTGGGATAAACTTTCTCAAATTTTTGAATGTTAACTTTCAGAACAGTCTAGAAGATCCTAGAAGATCAGAGAACATTCTGGAGAATGTAAGAAGATACTTGAAGACCCTAGAAGATTTTTGAATTGACTCAAATTTAACGGCTATTATAATCCAAAGAACATTTAGTAACTCAAGTTCCTTCAAAAATTTTTTGCACTTTAAATTCCATTTCCTTCCTCAATTCTCACCTAATGATTCATATAATCACATATCACATTTTATTCCTTTTTTTCCCACATTTCTCAAAGATCATACGTCCCCATCTTGGGAAAAAAAATGGATTTCTGATATCACTTTTTTTTCGAAACAATCATTTGAAAAAAAATTAATCCCTCAAATTCGCAGTAATCCGTTTCACTATTGCATTTTTCTTGGAATATCTACTTTACCTATTTTTCTCAAAAAAAAACCATTTTTCAGAACGAAATGATATTTGGCATCGTAAAATCTGGAATTCAATTTCTCACCGTCTCGTTTTCTCTAATCATAAATTCAATTTTAATCTATCTCGTTGTCACTAAATCGTCAAAGAAAATGGGCAATTATCGACATTTGATGTGCTATTTTTCCATATTTTCCATGATTTATGCAATTTTGGATTGGATCATTCAGCCGGTAAGGGATAGCCTAGAAAAAAGGAAAAACTCGGCCATCAAAAAAGATTTTCCAAAAATTGATATTTAGTACATCCACAGTCATGGTGCCAGTTTTTCAATGATTATGGATTTGAGAGAAAGTGCGTTGACTCGGGAAATTGCATTTTTCTTCGTTGGTGAGTTTCTGAAAAATTAGTGTTTCAAAAAGTTCTTGATTGTGTATCGATTTTTCAATTTCCAATAATTTTTTTCGTTCGATGAGCGTTCTCTGCTTTCAAAGAAATGAAAATATGAAAAAAATATGAAAAATGCATCTATCGTCAAAAACGGATACCAAGGCATTATGAAACTGCAAAAAAATTTCGAAAAAAAAAATCATTTTCAGATTTATATATAACTTTCAGCCTCTCTCGCCGGTTGTTTCGGTGTCACAATCTATGCAATTGCGATAAATTTCATTTTTCGATACCTTGCATTACAGAGGTAAAGGAAATTATTAGAAAAAGATGATTATAAAATTCACAGTTCCAAAATATTGACAAAAGAAGAGCGTCAGAAAAATATTAGTTTCACTTTTTTAGAGAAAGTAGTCAAATTTGATCTTCTTAAAAAGTGCTCCAAAATTTTTCGATTTGCCTGAAAATTTCAGAGTGTACTAAACAAAAATAGAGCTTCATTTTTGTAGTTGACCACTTTTCCGTCAGAATTCATCTAAATGAGATATACGACTATTTTTTTTCTATTTCTATACAGTAGTGCCGATTGCAACCATGTAGCTTTGAAAAACTTTCAGAGAAGGTCGTCTCCGATTTTTCGCCGGAAAACGTCTCATTTTCTGGTTCACAATTCCAATTTCTGCTGGATTCTCCTGGGTATTCTTGTGTTGGTTCTCAATGTATCCCGATCCAGATTTTACTGATTATTTGAGGTAACAATCGGAAATAATTATTTTCTGTTTCTCAAAACTGCCAATTTGCCTCAATATCTCTTTTGGATTACTAATAGGGCGTTAAACTTTGTTTTTAAGTTTGAAAATTTGCAGAGAAAGTATAAAATTAAATTACGAGTTGGATGCAAATTATATCACTTACACTGGATCATATTTCTATAGAATTGATCAGAATGGAATCGTCAATTGGAGTATTCAGAATTCGTTGGGAGCACTTGGATTGAATGTTTTGATGGTGAGAGTTAGATAAATGCTGTGTACATTCACTCTTGTAAGATTTGAGAGCAGTTTTATTGAAATTAATGAAATTTAGTGAAACCGAAAAAGTTTCGGAGAATTTTTCAAAAATTCGGTATTTTATTCTGAATACCGTAAAAGAATACTCTGTGAGTTCAATTATCTTGGTTCCTATGAGAGATATAAAAAATATGTCAACAGGTAAAATGGTTATCATAATATCACCAAAGTTTTTTAGTTTACTACGTTTTGATATCTCTCATAGGAACCGAGATAATTGAGCTTTCGAGATGTGAAGCACCACTTCTTCTTTGAAGGGCTTGAATATAATTATTTTTTGAAAACAGGTTCATCGAAATTAGTACCTCCTTTTTAAAAAATGGTGTAAATTCGGCTTTCTGAAACCGAGAAAAAATATCGAAATTTGTCTAATTTAACATTTCGGCTTCATCGTTTCAAAAAGTTTTTTGAAAATTAATACCTTATTTTCAAAAAATGTCATTATATCGGTTTTCTGAAACCGAGAAAAACATTCGAAAACCATCTAACCTTATTTTTACCATACTTGTAATCCGGGCCTTTGCCGATCCTTCGCGAGCCCTGCCATAATTTCTTTCAGAATCTATATTTTCGAACCAACTAAATCAGATATGATAGAACTCCACGAGTTCTACAAAACGGTATTATTTGGAATACTGTATCTTATCTATGAACAAAGTTGCAGATCATAAAGTGGCTTTTCTCGTAGGGCCCGGCAGGCCCGGGGCGGGCCTGCTTTTTTTGCTCCTTTTGCTCTGTAACTCTGTTCATAGACAAGATACAGTATTCCAAATAAAACCGTTTTTAGTACTCGTGGAGCTCTATCATACCTGATTGAGTTGGTTCAAAAACATTGATTCTGAAAGAAGTTATGGCAGGGCCCGCGAAGGACCGGCAAAGGCCCGGATTACAAGTATGATTTTTACTGTTTCCAAATGTTATCAAAAGTATTGTTGTTTTTATACAGAACTTTAGGCTCTTTTCTAATTTAGAGGTCCCAAAAAAATTTAGAGGTCCGAAAAAAATTAGAGGTCCCAAAATAAAATAGAGGTCCCAAAAAAATTTAGAGGTCCCAAAAAAAGTTTAGAGGTCCCAAGAAAAAATAGAGGTCCAAAATACGAAAAACGCGCAGATGTTGGAATAATGTACTAGTATTTGAACTGTGCGAGTAGTTTGAGTTTTAGGGTCTTATAGGATGACATGACTACTCCTAACAATTTTAGCTCCAATTCTCTCGCATCTTGCCGATGAGCCCAATTTACATATGAGGAAAATTTGGACAATACAGTAATCACTCCGTGATTATGCTGTCTCTCAGGCTTAGATAATTGTCAGAAAATATGCATTCCTAAGCCTATTAGAAGTATAAAATATATCATCAACAATTATTTTGCTATAAGACCTCAAAACTTTAAATTCTTACACAATTCAAATTTTAGTACATTATTCCGGTATCTGTGCATTTTTAAGTTTTGGACCACTATTTTTTCTTGGGACCACTAAACTTTTTTGGGACCTCTAATTTTATTTGAGACCTCTATTTTATTTTGGGACCTCTAATTTTTTTTCGGACCTCTATTCTTTTTTGGGACTTCTAAACTAGAAAAGAGCCGAACTTTATTGCATACTTTCTTTGTAATTTTGGTTAATAATGTACCTTTTTTTCATTTTATTTCAAAAAAAAAATTACCCAAATTTTCATTGGAATTTTTTCAACTGTGGTAGGCGGGCCGGCCCCGGGCCGGGCCGAGAAAATTCGTCTACCGGCCCGGCCTTTTGCAACTATGCTTTATTGTGTAAGTGCTGTAAGAGATTCGTTAAAGGAGGCCAGACACGAAAGTCTACGGGGTTTCCTCGGGGCGAGATAATGTATTCTGACGGAAAATCGCGCGATTGCGACCCAATGCGTGCTACTTGACGAGCATTTATTCTTTTTAGTATACACTAAATTTCTTCAATGTTAGACAACTATTCCCGACTTTTTCTAGTTATTCGGCCATTCTAGGATGTCGCCGCATGAAAACAGAAAAAAAAATGAAAACGGACATCTGGAAGTCGAACCCGCGATGCACGACTGATAGACAAGCGCGCTCACCTCTACACCACACAGGACTTGTCGGCTGCTGCCGCTAAAACGATTATGAAACGAGGAGTGGGCGCCACTTGGAAAACGGTCGCGTTTTCGCTTGTACAGTAACAGGGAGTTATGGTTTGGTGTCCCTTGTTATTTTCTGACTGTACGGTGTCATATATCAAAAAACTAGACTTTTGAAAATTTTCATGTGGCCTCCTTTAAATTCGCAAATTTCCAGATAATTCCATTCATCACAATTCTCATTTTTGGATACAAGAGTTATATGAAAATTCAACGCTTGATGTCTCACGGAGAGTCAAATTATACAAAGAGACTTCAGATGCAATTGTATAAAGCGTTGGTCGCTCAGGTAGGACCCAAAGATCTAATGGTAACAAGTTTTAGACGCATCGGATTAGGTTTTAAAAACAACTTGAAACATCAACTGTTTTCTGTTTCTCAAATTTTATATTGTAGACATCATAGTATCTGAACCGGCGGTCCTAAAGCGGCCGACTGCGGTCGATCTCCTAGAGCTTTACTTCCGAACAGTAATCTTTTAAAAAATTATTTTTCCAGACCATAATCCCAATGACATTTCTATTCTTCCCAATCGGAATTCTTTTTTCTGCTCCATTATTTCATTTGAATATTGAAAAATGGAGTATAATTGTGACTTTATTCTACTCCCTCTACCCAGCAGTCGACCCGATTCCAATTATTTTATTCATCGATGATTTCAGAAATTCCTTCTTTTGTGAGTTTTTTTTCATTTCAAAGTTAGGATTTAGTTCACGATCATATCCGTAATTTGAACTGAAACTGAAACATTTTTTCAGCAATTTGTAATCCTCGAACTTCCAAAAATCAAGTGGCATCAGTGGTTTCTGTGGACGCAACAATGGATGTGGCCTGAAATCAAATTTTTTTAAATTTTTGGAAACTTCTATGATTAATCATTGTTTTCATATAACTGCTATCATCATTGACAGAGATAAATAATAATTGAAAGTCGTGAATACAGTAGTCGAACGTTTCGCTAGTGAAGTGGAAATATTATTAACAAACTTTTTTTCTCTACGTCATAAAACAGAAGATTTCAAAAATTGCCAAAACTTTGTTTGTTTGAGTCGGGAACTCGGAAATCGCACCTTTCCAGGGATTTTATTTCGAAAAAAATATATACGTCGTTAGTAAAAAAAAAAGGCCGTTTTCAAATTCTCAGGTGCCAGTTTTTTTCCGACAGTGATACTTTTGGGAGTTGCGAAAACCTTTTTTACTGTTTCTCCAAGTTTTAAAAACATTCCGTTCTTCCTACTTTCAATATTTCATCGTTTATAAAATTTGTTTATGATTACCGTAAACACTCTGATACAACGTCACCCGAATCGTCAAATTTGAACACATCTATCTCATTTCCTGTAAGAGATATCAAAAAGTGGTTAACTAAAAAAATGTTGCTGACATCATGATAAAAATTTTTTTTGTTGACAACTTTTTGATATTTTTCAAAAGAAGTGAGATATTTAGGCTCAAAGTGGATGGTCCGGGCGGCGTTCTATTAGAGTGTTTACGGTATATTACTTTCATAAGAAATGAGAATAAAATTTTGATAAAACAGAAAGCTTGAGCAATGACTATCCTACATGTTTTGAATACTCGAATTCCGGCTAAAATCTTCAAGAATATGAATGTTTCAAAACATTAAAAAAATTTGCATGCCATTTTTACGGAGATGCTGTCAGATTGTATATGTATGACCGGCCATCTGTAGTGGTCCGCATGGCGCAACTGGGTGCGTGCGCAGTCGTCGTGCGAAAAGCCTGGGGCTTTTCGCTTTTCAGTTTTGGCGACCGCCTAACTCTTATTTAAAAATCCAAACTGGACAGCCTGACGCTAGCACCAAGTCTAGCATTTTGTATATAAGGAAGATTGCTTGAATTCACATTGGATTTTCAGCTTACTTATGTGGTTAGTTTTATTGTAACAATCATACTTGTAAAATTCCGGTTTTTTTTCAAATTTTGAGCTCTCAATACAATTTTCTCCATTATTTTTTGTGTTTTTGGATTGTTTGTCTGTTTGATCAAAAAATATTTTTAAAAACTCGAAAAAAATTTTTTGATCGAAAAAAATCACATAAGGGTCCCCCTTATGTGTTTTTTAAAATTTTCAAAACTTGTGGAATGACAGGCCCGCCGGGCCGGGCCGGGCCTCCGAAATTCGGGAAAAAGCCCGGCCCGGTCCGGCCCGGCCCGTCACAAGTATGGTAACTATCACTATTCAACTATTCATGATCACTTTGTAAATTGGATCACAGTGAAATGATGAGATTCTAAACTTAGTTGTATTTTTTTCATAAAATTCAAATCATTGAACACTTGAACATTTTGTGATATTTAAAGGTGGTGTGCGGTGAAAAATGTTATTGCTTTTGTGCAGAAATCGATGTACATTCCCATAAAAGCAAAGAAAAAATTCAAAAAAAAATCCTTCATTGAGAAAAACGGCATCGAAAAGTCAAAGTGGGAACCGGTGGCCTAGCGGCCAGGTGTGAGTTTTCTAGGCCAACTGCCGGTAAAAGCGCGCGAAATTCGAGTTTTTATTGATTTTCAGTGTTTTCTCTGATTTTTGTCAGGTTTTTCCATACACCTGGGAGGAAATTAACAAAAACATTTTGAAATCTTCAAAAAACATCAGAGAAAACACTAAAAATCAATAAAATTCGAATTTCGAAAAAGGAAACACTAAAAATCAATAAAAATTCGAATTTCGCGCGCTTTTAACGGCAGTTGGCCTAGAAAACCCACACCTGGCCGCAAGGCCACCGGTTCCCACTTTGACTTTTCGATGCCGTTTTTCTCAATGAAGGATTTTTTGTTGAATTTTTTCTTTGCTTTTATGGGAATCTACATGGATTTCAGAAAATTCGGAAATCAATTTAGCGTTCTGAGAGACAAACACTTTGAAAAAAAAGTTTCTTTCAAATTGCTCATCTTGCAAGTACCACCAAATAAAAAATGACATTGGAACAGTGAATGTTAGATCGTTTAGAACATTTCAGAAATTAATTGCTTTAAAGGAGATCTCTTCGAATTAATGGAGCAAAATTTTCGGCATCGTTTTTCTCTGTTTCATGAAAGTCATATTCTTTGAATCCATCCCAATTAAAAAAAATCCCAACTGTCCGCAATACCGCTTATCTCCAATAGAAGGGCACTTCAAACAATTTTATCTCGATTCCTGTGAAAGATATCAAAAAGTGGTCAACAAATAGAATGTTTTTGATATTTTGATAAACATTTTATCAGTTGACAACTTTTTGATATCTTTTACAGGAAACGAAAAACATAGGTTAAAGTTAGGGTCCCTCTTTTTATCCTTTCTTTTTTGACCGGCTACATATTTCTACATGGCTACATAGTTCAAAAAATCATTCCAAAAAATGAGTGATCATTATTTTTTGTCTTTTGAACCCTTTTTTTTGCACATCCTAATCCACTCTAGCTAATCCCATCCTTTCAATTTTCAAAGTCCTTTTATTCATAAATACAGATTATCAACACCCACTTATTATAACCCAAACCACATGAGCGGAAGTCTAGGCTCATCTGAACAAAACATTTTTTGATTAATCTACATTTCCCATTGCTCATCTGCCTCAAGAGACCAAATCATTATATTTTTCACACACTACAATTCAGTATCTTGTGATATTATTCTGACTATTCTCTTTTTACTCAATCCTCCCTCAATAACATCTGAAAAATTTTTAAAAAATGCTGTTTGGAAAAATCAAGTACAGTATCCAATTGATTTCCTTCTTGGTGTCACTCGTCTGTAATTTTGTTTTGATCTTTTTGATTCTAAACAAGTCACCGAAGAAAATGGGAAGCTATAAATATTTGCTGGTCTATTTTTGCTGTTTCTCGATCTTCTTTTCAATTTTGGATATTATTGTGGAGCCGGTAAGCAGACGAAAGATCCATAACTTTTAACTTTGAGCTCATTTATCTCATTTTCTGTGAAAGTTATCAAAAAGTGGTCAACTGATAAAATTTTTATCATGTTATCAGTAACATTTTAATGACCACTTTTTGATATCTTTCACAGAAATCGAGATAAATGGGCTCAAAGTTGAAACTTTCAATTGCAGTGCCAATGGATAAAATTCGAAATTTCATATTTTCATGAAAATGATGAAACAGAAAACTTTTGAAAACTTTGAGAAAAAATCAGTTTTTTGTTTGAATTCCAAAGTTCATAAAAGACTATTTCAATATGGATTGATGGATGTTTGAAAAGTGCACGAATATTTTTTGAAACTTTTAATTTGTCCGAATTTTGGGAAAATTTTGGCAAATACCAGAATCGAAAACTCCAATTTTTTTATGTTTCCAAAACATTTCAAAAATCAATCCAAACTTGTTCTGTCAATATATCTTTTTTATTATGTTTCAGTACATCCACAGTCACGGCTCAGCAATGTTTATGATGATGGAGCTCCGACATTTGAAGTTTGCTCCGAAATTTGCTTACTTATTGACAAGTAAGTGAAGATTTAGAAGATCCTAAAAAAGTGCAATAGATATATTTTCCAGCTCTTCTTTGTGGTTGTTTTGCCATTTCAATAACGACAATCAGTATTCAGTTTGTTTTCCGATATTTTGCTATGGAGAGGTAAAGAAAAACACGGAAAGTAAAACTATCCATGGAAATGAATGATTTGAAACATGGATTTTTTCGAAATTTTTTTCAAATAACTTGGGAAGGAAATGGGAAACTCTGAAAGTTTTCGAAAAAATCAAGTGTTCATGTAAATAGTGGATTTAAAAAAGAACCAAAAAAGACCAGTTCCCAACAATCCAAAGTTTCAAAAACGCTTCATTCGTATTAGAAATTTAATTCAGGAAATTTTGAAAACATAAAACATTATATTTCAAATTCATTATTTATGACAAGTTGAAATTTTATGGAAACTTTTAGTTTCAAATCTTGAAAATCGTTTTTTTTTCAGAAAAGGCAGAATTTCGTATTTTCGTGGAAAATGGCTAATCATCTGGTTTCTGGTTCCATCCATTACTGGAGCAGTTTGGATAATTCAAGATTGGATTTTTCTGGTTCCAAATGACAAAATGTCGGAATATATAAGGTAAATGTTCTCCTAAGTAATTCACAGAAACATTCAAATTATTTGAGAATCTGGAATTTTTTGAATAATTTCTTTTTCAAACTTGTTCCTTTATTGGGTAGTTCATTTTCATTTAATATAACATGAACTCAATTTAAAATGTCAGTGGTACCGTATTTCCCCAACAAATCAAAAAATTGAACACTTGAATTTATCGGAATGTGTGAAAAATCAAAAAATAAATAATCGAAAATTACTTTCTCAAGTTTATCACATCTATGGTTTATTTTTGATTAGTGCTTCTATCACACTGCTAGAAATTATATTTAAGCTTTCAGTGATACCGTATTCTCCAACTACGGTATCAATGTGACCGATATCACCTATGTTGGATGTCTATTCTATCCTCCTGATGAGAATGGAATTCCGCAATTAGATTATAAACAGTTGATTGGATTTTTTCTCTTTGGTTTTATATTGGTAAGTTTTTTTGGTTTTTTTTTCAAAAATATTCCTGTTTTATTACTTTTCTAAAACTAAAGAATGAAAATTTGGAACTTATTGATTGGGTTTTCCTGGTTTGTCTTGTAGAACTTCATCACAGCTAATAGAGGGGCGCCCTAACTTTGACCCTATTTCTTTTGTTTCCTATGAAAGATAATGGAATGTGGTCAACTGATAAAATGTTGCTGATATTATGATAAATATTTTATCAGTTGATTACATTTTATATCTCTTATAGAAACCTAGGTAAACGAAGTCAAACTTTCCATACCCAATCATCTTTAATTAGTCAAAATCAAAACTGTTTCTCAACATTTTACTTTCACCCAAATTTTATTCAAAATCAATTATATTATCACCACAAAAATTGCAGAGCACAACATTTTGGACAGTGGTGATATTCGGTGTAAAAAGCTACAAACTCGTTCGAGCCCTTCCCCAGCACGGAGAATCCGAGTACACCTACAAACTACAGTCGCAATTGTTCAAGGCGTTGGTTGCTCAGGTATGTGATAAATCTTGATTAGTTTTGAAATGAGTTTTAGTGTGATAGTCAGAGCAATTAAAGTAAAAAAAACCATGTCCGTTTTTGAGTACTTTAAGAAACCGATAAAAAGTCGAAGTTCATTAAAAGTGGAGAGCAAGAGTAGGAATTTTTGCATGTGGCTACCGTATCTTTCGTTCGGCAGCCGGAACATGTGGCCGCGTAACTCCAATATTTGGCCCACAAGATGAACTCCTCGAAGGAGTTAACAAATTTTCCAAAACGACTAATAAGTTAAATTTAAAAAATTCTTCTTAAATGTTTGAGCACTTTTCGAAACCGAAAAAAACTTCGAAGCTTATTAATGTCGACCAATTGGATAATGTCCATCTTTTCGGAATTTTTTTTCAAAATTCATCAATTTTCCAAGGTTTGTTAATGATCATTTGCACATTGATATACAAATTGATCGGTTTTCTATGACACAAAACAATATATGATTTATAATTTATACCTTTTCAAAATGAATTTTATTTGGGCCCCCTAAATATTGCATTTCATAACGAAATTTGGTCACTTATTAGATAAAACAAAAGAGTTTCATTCATTACAAAAATGTGAAACACTAAAAATGTATGATTGTCAATCAAAGTTTAATCTATAATAGAAAAAAAACTATTTTAAAGAGAAGTTCGCTCATTATTGGTGAGAAGAAAACCATTCCATTTTCATCATACTATTGAAGCACTAAAAAATTGGTTTCTCAAAACTCCTGAAACATGGAAACTCCGGATATCACAAGGTTTTTTCATTGTTTCTTTAATCCAGCAAATGTTCTCATTCTAAGTAAAACTGCTGAAAACTCCGAATTGTTCAGGCTACTTCCGTTTTTAAAAAACAAAATTTCTTTTCAGGCGTTCATTCCAATAACGTTCCTATTCATCCCAATTGGACTCATATTCACTGCTCCGTTGATTCATTTGGATTTCGAACCGGCCAGTTTCTTAGTCACCATATTCTATTCAATGTATCCGGCTGTCGATCCACTTCCTATTATGCTCATTGTAGCCGATTATCGTGAGGGATTGTCTGGTAAGGGGTCATGACAGAGAGCTTATAGGGTTCAAAAAAATATAATTGGAATGAATAGAATTAAAGAGATGTTTAAGGTGGGGTTTATAAGATTCAAACTTACTTATACTTATACTTATTATACTTTTTTTTTTACTTATACTTATTATACTTTTTTATACTTTTTTTAAAATTATACTTTTTACTTACATGGAATGACTCCCAAGTGTTACCCTTGAAAAAAATTGAGACCTAGATGATTGGAAAGAGCGTAAAAAGTTATTTTAGAATCCAAAAGGAATAGTTGATAAAAAATTTTTTTGGGGAGTTATGGCCCAAAACGTACCAAAAAAATGGCTATCTTTTCAAAAAAATCATAACTTTGTCTGTTTTTGTTCGTTTGCTTAGATTTAAAAGCAATACATAGACAATTTATTGATCTTTTGGAAAAAATTTTTTTTGGTTTTTTTCCCATTGATTGGATTATTGATTTTTTGAAAAAACCGAAAAATTTATGACTATGGCCATACTTCTTTTTGTGATTTTTACATGCATATAGTTGGTTTAAAGTGTTTAAAATATTATTCTGCAACATAGAAAGTCAATTATTCGAATGCCGTAATATATCTTAAAATTGAAACTTTGAAAAATCAAAATTTTGACATGTAATAGGGCATATCTATGGTCAAACTTGATGAAAACAGCCAAACTCTTTTTTTAACATAATCAAAAGATCCTAATTCTATCAACGGCTTGAACAG
>NC_013487.2:3193178-3200262 GCF_000004555.2 Caenorhabditis briggsae | reverse complement strand
TCTGATTCTCGCCCTGTGGTGGAATTCGTTATAGCCTAATAATAGGTGTTTGGCTGTAATAATCGTAAATATTTTCATTTTTAGGGCCTAACTCAAAATTCTGTTCAAGCCGTTGATAGAATTAGGTTCTTCTAATTATGTTAAAAAAAGAGTTTGGCTGTTTTCATCAAGTTTGACCATAGATATGCCCTATTACATGTCAAAATTTTGATTTTTTCAAAGTTTCAATTTTAAGACATATTACGGCATTCGAATAATTGACTTTTTATGTTGCAGAATAATATTTTAAACACTTTAAACCAACTATATGCATGTAAAAATCACAAAAAGAAGTATGGCCGTAGTCATACCGACCTTCGAGGACAACGAATTCAAAGCAGCCAAGTGCCAAAAATCTACATTTTTTGGCATAACTTGTGTGAGCATGATTTCCCCCGGGATATTGATATGTTTCTATAGTAAATCAAACGTGCTGAGTTCAATGGTCATAATAAGAAAAAAGTTAACTTGGCATTTTTGAGATATTGAAAAATTTTTCGCTTTTTTTTCAAAAAATCAATAATCCAATCAATGAGAAAAAAAAATCAAAAAAAAAATTTTCCAAACATCAATAAATTGTCTATTCATTGTTTTTAAAATCTAAACAAACGAACAAAAACAGACAAAGTTATGATTTTTTGAAAATATAGCCATTTTTTTGGTACGTTTTGGGCCATAACTCCCCAAAAAAAATTTTTATCAACTATTCCTTTTGGTTTCTGAAATAACTTTTTACGCTCTTTCTAATCATCTAGGTCTCAATTTTTTTCAAGGGTAACACTCGGGAGTCATTCCATGTAAGAAACAGAAAAAAACCTTTCAAAGAACACAAAAAAAGTGAAACTTATTGTTTCTTTGTGTGGTCAAAAATGATAAATAAAATTATCTTGGATCGGTTGTCTTGCTTACTAGTAACTTTCCTTATTAAAGGAGCCCAGACACCAAAAAAAAATTTTCCTGATATTTTGCATAGAGAACCCCCATGAGGGGTTGAACTCATGACAGGCAGCTCAGGGGTATAGCGCCGCTACCGGCTGAGCTACGGGGGGCGCGAAGGCGCCTGACGACCGATGGTCTACATAAGCACGGCGCGATTTCGTCCCCCGAACTGTCCCCCCGAAATTTTTGCTGTCTTGCCTCCTTTAAGAGTTGAAAAATACAAACTGAAACGGAAACTTTTTTTCAGACCTTCTCCAAAACTTGCGCGGCAAACGGACCAATCAAATCGGATTCTCCTACACCGACCAACAAGTTACTTCGATTTCTTGAAATGCTACAGTAATCCTTTTTCTTCCCTCCTTTCTTGTTACTTTGCCTTAAAAATCGTCATTTTTTGTTATTTTTCAATCGTTTTAACATTAAAAAAGTCCATTTAAAGTCATTTTTCACACAAAGTTCTGGAGCAAATCTGGAATTTCTTATTACATCACAGTTCTTCTCCCAAGCTATCGAAAAACAAAGTTAATCAAATTTCGTTAGATAGGTCAGAAGAAGCAGAATACACATAGAGATTTTTTTTTCTGTTTTTGCTCGTTTTCAAATAATCTTTGGATCTTTTTTCAAATTGATACGAACTATCTTCTTTGAAAAAATTGTATTTCCGAACTTTGCATTTTTCGATAGCTGTCTAACTGCCCGTGTATTTCATAGACGCTCTCCCGACCCTTACCTCCCATCGGCCGCCATAGCTCAGTCGGTTAGAGCGTGGGTCTAATAAGCCCAAGGTCGCAGGTTCGACCCCTGCTGGCGGCAAATTCTTTTTTTAACTTTTAAATCCAAATTTTGGTTTTTGACAAAAATACTGTTTCCGCTTCAAGGTAAACTTTGAGTCAACGAACAGGGAGTGTTGGTCAATTAAGATGGTAATGATTGGAAAATGATACTGACCACGAAATGATAAGGAACATGATTATTCCTTTTTCTCAAAGATCCATCCAATATTGCAACCATCCAATATTTCCATCATATAACACAAAAATGAAACTGTAATTTTTTTCGTTCCAGAACTTCCCTAATTCCCCTGGTCTAGACAAGATATTATATACTCAAAATGATGTTACACATTTCTGGTTCTGACTTGTATCTAGAATTCGAAAAAAACAGAAAATTACTCATCGGTCCTGGAACTTCAAAAAAAAAATGAAATAGAACGCTTTGATACCATTTTATTATTGGTTTTATAAGTTCTTGTTGTAAAATATGTTCTGTGCAAAACAGTATTTTATTGGAAATTGGGAATTCAAAGTATTGACTTAGTATTCTAGGATACCGACAAAAATTCCTATGTTCTGACGATAAATTCAAGAATGTTCTCGGACCTTTCCCCGTCAACAGAAATTTCTGTAGTTTGGAAATCCTGTTTCAGAAAGTCTAGAAGTTGTCTAAAGAAAACTATTTTTTGTTTCATCAACGCGTTTAAAGGTGGGGGGACATGAAAAAAATAATGTTGTCGAAGTTCCGTTCAAAAATGCCCTCGAGGAGTTGAACTTGTGAGGGCGATGATTGAGGGTGCGGCTACCGACTGAGCCACGCGGGCAAAGAGAAAGCGAACGCCCGATTGCATACATAAAGGCGAGGACGACAGCTGTACGCAGAGTGACATTAAGCGTTGTACACCGTGACGGTAGAATGCATACTCTAGCTACAAAAAAACTACGAAAAATCTCCTGTCTCCCCACCTTTAACTCTCTAAAAATTGTTATGGAATGTTTCAATAGGAACTCTATAAATTTTTGTTCGGAGGGGTACTATACATTTTTTTGAAATGTTTTTTCACTGTTCCAGAACCTTTAGTTTATCAGATTGAAAAACTCATTTATCAGTTCGCAATAGATCCAGATCATGACTGATATTTAAAATTTTACCGTTCTTCCAAGTACCTAAAATCACATAGAGCGTCATTTTTTCATTCAAAACGGAAAAAGACTGACACGGGAAGCACGTTTAGGTATTTTTTTGCATTGTTTTTTTTGAATTTTGAGGTATTTTAAGGACCCTTGACTGCTTAATCAGTTTTCTGAATCATCCAAGACATTTTCATATTCAAAAGCTTATAGACTTCTTTTGTATTTGTATCCCTTCCGTTTGAATTCCTTCAGTCTATTTTATTTATTTTTCCTTTATTCCGGAAATTTTTTGAAACAAAATTTCATTAAAACTAGAAAAAAATTTTGCGTTTTTCAATATTAAAAGCTCAAGAAATTCACCGGAAAGTATAACCAACTTTTGAGAATATTCCAAATTTGTCACAGATATCAAAACTTTCTTTGGTTTCTCTCGGAACTATGCGTCCTCAATACCCTAATCAATTGGCAAATCTGAAACGGTATAAAAACCTTCCAAAAATATAGTAATCTCCGATTTCTGGTTTCTAGTCAATATTGTATACGTAATCCTTCCCAAGAGGGGTGGGTCCCCGATGAGTGTCTATGTACAGTAATCCATCACATTCCTAGACAGGCAATGATCTCATAATGAAACAAATGTTCCTGTTTTGATTATTTTATGTTTTGCTCACATGTTTGTATTTTTTTCAAATAATTATTTCGAGGCAAAACAAAATCTGATCACGTAGTCTAGTCATCTAGCCAGACCATCATGGGAAAACTTGGATCATTAGTCACCAAATGGAGATTTTTTATTTTATTTTTAAAATTTTATATAACTACTAGCAAGCTGGTGCGTCTTCGGCGCAATTCACTCTAGTTTTCTACTTGTTCGTCGTTCCACCATTCACGTTTTCTTAAATGGTCACGTAATCTATACTTATTCTTTCAAGCTTGTCAAAAAGTGACAGCGTGTTTTTTCCGTTTCATTGAGAAAGTAACGAGTAAGGAATGGCTATAAAACACATTCAAATTTCATAGGTACACTCCTTATTTTTTCTTCAAAAGCTTGGATTTTTAAATAATTTTTGTCATTTTTATTTTTCTTCTCAATAATACTTTTTTCATAAAATCTTATTTGAATAAAACTTGAGAAACTGTGTGTTTTTAAATTAAGACCTCCTACAAGGGCTTCTAATTTTGAGCCAATTCATCTCAGTTCCTAGAATAGATATCAAGAAGTGGATTGATAAAATGTTTATAAAATTATCACAAACATTTTATCAGTTGACCACTTTTTGATATCTCTTGCAGAAAACGAGATAAGTTGATAATCTCAATTTTTTTCCATGTTTTTCTTCTTGGATTTTTTTGCAGATATAAATTTCAGATGTTCAGATATTCAGAAAAAAAAAACCAGAATAGAAACTTAGTTTCATTTCAAAAAAAAAAAGTTTTCAGAGATCTCTGAAAATCTTCCTCATTGCTTCTGACCAAACTCTGATTCATCCAATTTCAATAACACCCATTTTTCTCTGTTTCAGACAAAACATATCTTCAAAGCTGTAATTATTTGGTTTGCTATTCGGATTGATTGATCTGATTCAGTTTTGCAAACATAACCTGTATGTTATACTTCCTTGTGGAGTATCGTGGCCTAACATCTAGTAGATGGATTTTCTAGGCCACCTTCACTTAGTGTGTTTTCCAGGTAATTCACCATAGTGGCCTTATTTTATTTTCATGAATTTTCTAAGCCACCATCGTAAATTGCTGAGAACCCGCCATTTCTAGGCCATTTTGAGGCCAGCAACGTTGGTAGCCTAGAAAGTTCACGTCGGAAAATTAGGCCACCATAGTAATTGACCTAGAAAGTACATCAGGTGAAGGTTATATTAGTTCTGAATCATCCTGGCCTAGAAAAAACATCTTGAGAGATTTAGGCCATCATGGTAAATGACTTTTTGGATTTTGTCGACACAAATACTTTCTTGTTTTGACGACCATTCTGTCTAACCCGGAACTAATTTTGTTTGCAGTTTCATGAATATTTTGAAACTGGAAGCATATATCATATTATCCTTGTCTGAGAAAAAAAAGGTTGAGACGCAGAGAAAAATTGTCTGTGTCTCCACCTTATGTGTGCTACTTAGGCTCTCCGCTTCGATATCGCTACCGTATTCAGACTGCAAAAAATACTCTCTAACCTTTTTTTCTCAGATAAGCATAATATTATTGATAATCTCAACTTTTTCTGTATTTTCCCAAACTCTATTGTTGTCTCGGTTTTCGCTGAAACAACTAGTGCAACTATACAATTTTTAGTACAACCGGAAATTTGATTTGTCTAGAATACAGCGTAGACAAATTGTAGTAAAAAACTTCTGGGGAAACCTATAACAGTTCGATATAGAGGAACTCTATTGATTGAAACAAAACTGTATCAAACCAGTGATTATACTGAATCTGTAATTTTTTTTCGATTTAGTTAGACCATGTTTCTCAACAAAATAATGGAAAAATTTATTCGAACTTCATGACAGCTAAATAGCAAGAAATGTAGTCTTCTATTTATCACTGTTTCCACAAGTGCAAGTATATCCAGTCATGGAAGAGTCTCAATACGATTTACTTTCACTGAAATTATCCGTTTTTGTAAAAAATATCAAAAAGTTGTCAACTAACAAAATGTTTATCATAATATCAAAATTATTTTTTTCAGTTTACTATTTTTTTGATATCTCTCACGGTAACAGAGTTAAATTAAGTCAAACTTGATAGTATGAGGGCCCTACTGTAGTGCGCGTTAAAATTATAGGAATCCCCTCCAGAATGAGTGTTCTGGAAAAACCAAGAAAGATAGCCGAATTCTGTCAACGCAGTTAAATTCAGCGTGTAGAAAAACCTACGTCTGCAAATTTTCAAACCAATTGAGCCATTTTTGAGCTTACAGGGCTCAAAAATCACTTTTTTGGCCGAGTCATAATTATAGGACCCCCCCCCTGGAAAATGAAAAATCTCAAGTTCTTTAGAGAAAAAAATTGTAATTTTTTCGTTGGAAATTGTTAAATTAGTCTTAAAATAGCCTGACGTTTTACACATATTTTGATTACTCTAGTCGAGTTTCAAAAAAATTTATTTTCAGACTTTTTCGGGATTTTTAGGGTTTCTGGAGTAAATTGTGAATAACTTTGCTCCTAGGTGAAATTTTTTGCTGAAATTTACAGGGAGCATGTTAACAATGCTCATGATCATGTTGTAAATGTTCAACGCATCTCTGAGCTCAAAACTGAGCTCGTGCTTTGAACTGAAAAAGTATGCCCAACGGAAAAATTTTCAAAGCTGTAAAAAATGTTCGGAAGATGTTCTGAGTTATCCAAATTGCTTTTAAAATCAATCACTTGCACAGAAGAATGATTTTTACAACTTTGGAACATTTTTTACAGCTTTGAAAATTTTTCCGTTGGGCATACTTTTTAAGTTCAAAGCACAAGCTCAGTTTTGAAGTGCCGGAGCTCAGATATGCGTTGAACATTAAAAACATGATCATGAGCATTGTTAACATGCTCCCTGTAAATTTCAGCAAAAAATTTCACCTAGGAGCAAAGTTATTCACGATTTACTCCAGAAACCCTAAAAAAAAGTCTGAAAATAAAGTTTTCTGAAACTCGACTAAAGTAATCAAAATATGTGTAAAACGTCAGGCTATTTTAAGACTAATTTAACAATTTCCAACGAAAAAATTACAATTTTTTTCTCTAAAGAACTTGAGATTTTTCATTTTCCAGGGGGGGGGGTCCTATTATTATGACTCGGCCAAAAAAGTGATTTTTGAGCCCTGTAAGCTCAAAAATGGCTCAATTGGTTTGAAAATTTGCAGACGTAGGTTTTTCTACACGCTGAATCTAACTGCGTTGACCGAATTCGGCTATCTTTCTTGATTTTTCCAGAACACTCATTCGGGAGGGGGGTCCTATAATTATGACGCGCACTGTAGTAGAGGGATTACGGTATGTAACTTCAAAGTCGTTTAAAAGAATTGTTTAATAGATTCTAGTAATACTTCCAGAGAAACCTATACAAATGGAATGTAGGAATTCTATATCGACCTAAAAATAAAACTGGATCAAACTTCTTGATTTAATGAATCTGTAGTTCCTTTTAAATAACACAAACACAAGAATAATCTAGAATTAGCAGTATGCACCGTCGTGGTCCAC
>NC_013487.2:3180041-3193136 GCF_000004555.2 Caenorhabditis briggsae | reverse complement strand
CCAGCTAGTCACGAATCAAAGTATTCACTTTTTTCCTGTTTTTCACATAAATGGTGCAAATTTTCGTATTCTCCAGATGAGGTTGTATCTCTCCGAATATTTAACACAATTGATGCCTGAAAAAATGGACTGGATACTTTGACTTGCCACTAGCTGGCTTTTGGAGGGATGGTACCCACAAGTTACCTGAACATTGCCAACATGTTGTGGATCACGACAGTGCATATTGCTAATTCTGGATTATTCTTGTGTTTGTGTTAATTACTAATAAAAAAATAGACAGTTACTTTCCTGCCAACCTAATAATCAAAAAAAAATGGATACTTCATAAATCCAGGCCCGGCGCGGATTGGCCCTGGCCCGGCCCGGCCCGGTTGTATGTAAAAATGGAACGTTTTATTGAAAGCTAAAAATGACTAATAGCAAGTAGCTCAGCAATTCCTTTGTTTTCTTTTTCTTCCATGTTCTGAAAACTCGATTTCTTGATAATTCTTTTTTTTTGTAGTGAAAGGATTAATATGATTTCATTTTTTCATGCCATTTTCTACCCATTTTTTTTCTAACCCCACTTTTTTTTCAATTCACATTTTTTTCAAAGTACTCATCACGAGCATTGACCAATTTTTTTTCCGCTTTTTTGAACTAATTTTGGTCTCAAAAATTTTTCGTTTTTTCCCGTTTCATCTAAAAGTTCAATAGAGTTCAAAATTTAAATTTTCAGGTATTTGACTCCGCCCATTTTTTCCATTGAAACTCAAAATGAAAGACGAAACGGTATTCGACGCGATGAAGTCGTCCGTTCAAACGATCGCTTTCATTTTTTCGTGTTTTTCAAATCTGATCCTGATTTTTTTGATATGCACACGGTCGCCAAAACGGCTCGGCTCCTACAAATATTTGATGATTTATTTCTGCGTTTTCGCGATTTTCTTCTCAATTTTGGATATTTTGTTGCAACCGGTAAGTGGGATACTGTAGATGCCAGAAATGTGCGGAATGACTTTTTCGAAAAAAAAGTTATCCGGAACAAAAAAAAAGATAATTGACTGTTGACTTGCGTTTTTCAACAATAAAAACTTTATGAAACGGAAAATTTTTCCAAGAAGTGCCCAGATTTTGACATTTTCAATGGAAAATAGTAAACTTTGAAATTCTACGAAAGTGGTCCAGGATTTTTTGATTTGTCTGAAATTTTCAGAGTATACTAAAAAAGACAGAGCTTCATTTTTGTAGTTGAAAACTTTTTTTGTACAAATCCAACATAAGCGAGATAAGCGGTTTTATTAGTCACGACTCGCTTTTCAGTTTTCTTTTCGGCACTTTCGATTTCAAATGGCATATCTCCCCGGAGTAGAATTTGGCTGAAAAATTATTAACTACAGAATTAAAGCTCTAGTTTTGTTTAGTATACTCTCAAATTTTCAGAAAAATAGAAACATTTTGAAATACTTTTTAAGAAACTTAGTTAAATAAACTTCCAGAATATTCTAGGATGTTCTAGGATCTTCCAGGATCTTCTATGATCTTCTAGGATCTTCCAGAATTTTTTGGGATCTTCTAGGATCTTTAGGAGCTTCTAGGATTTTCCAGGATCTTCAAAAATTTTTTAGAATTTTCTAGGATCGTCTAGGATCTTTTGAAATCTTCTAGAACTTTTTGAAAATTTTCGTTTATGCCAAAAATGCTAATTCCCATTTCCAATATTCTGTATTAGCAACTCTTTGAAACCGGTATCAATAATCTGATAGTTTCACGAGAAAGATTTCAGTACATCTTGTCTGCCGGTCCCGGATTCATTGTCATCACTGAAATCAAGGATACATTTTTGGGACCATTTGGAGAGACATGTCTGCTGAGTGAGTCCGTTTTGAAAATTATTTATAAAATTTACTTGATCTATTATAATAGAAGCCCAGTCAAACCATCAAATTCAAGCTCAATTATCTCGATTTCTATAAGAGATATCAAAAATGTGTCTACTGATAAAATATTAGTGATATTATGATAAATAATTTACCAGTTGACAAATTTTTGATAATATCACTCACAGGAATCAAGATAATTGAGCTCAAAGCTGACGGTTTAAATATTGATCTCAGGTTCATTGTGTGGTTGTTTTGGATGCATTCTTGCCACTATCGCTATTCACTTCATTTTCAGATATTTCGCTCTGGAAAGGTTATCTTTGAATTCTTCTTTCAAATTTTTGAATATATTTTTTTCAGAAAAGGAAAGTTACGCTACTTTCAAGGTCAATATCTAGTAGGCTGGTTGACAATTCCAGGTTTAGTTGGAGCAGTTTGGACAGCCGTTACCGTATATTTTTGCGCTCCAAATGAGATTACGATGGATTATTCTAGGTGGGGAATTTAAAATTTTCGAAACAAAACTAGAAATTTTTATTTCAGACAACTCATGAAAGACCACTATCAAATTGATCTGAACAATGTGACATATATTGGATCGATTTATTTTCTGAAAGACAAAGGAACTGGAAGAACGATCCCAAATAAATTTGGGCTTCTTGGAATGGGCATTTTGTTTAGTATTATGGTAAGGAGGTGTGGGTTTTTGGTGAATTATCAGTGGAGCGAGTTTGTCTCACTGTTTCACCTAGGCTAGGTATTGGTGCCAGAATGTAATTCCTCGTTGAACGAACTGTGTTTTTGTACATAAATTCGGCCAAATGATCTCCATCAGTCTCCATATCCATTAGTTGGGCTTGCTGGAGGTGCCAAAAATCAGTTTTTGAAACAGGAAAATAATTTCCGTTTCACAAAGCTCTCGAAATATCTTTCAAAAAATGCATTTTGGTGAAAAAACAAAGTATCTAAACTTAACAAAATATACTGCCTCGATAACTTTTATTTCAATCGCAGAATTTTTATAATGCCTACTTTTTTTAGTTATTCGTTGATTTCTTTTTTTTGACCACTTCTCAGTACAAAAACTGGTCAAAAAGGGTGTCCTACAGAGGTCGGTGCCCTAGACTCCTCAAAATGGTCGAAATGGCCGAAAATCAACTGAAAAATAAGTTTTTGTATATCTCATAGACCGGTTGGATATTTTCAAACATTTCCTGTTTCAGCTACTTTTTTTATTTTAATTGGACTTTTAATAAAATATTATCGAAAACATCTGCAATTTTTCTTGCTAGTTTATAGAATTTTCCGTAGCTCAGAGGCGTCGGATCTTTGAAAATAGGTCCAAATATAGTTTAAATATTTCGATTTCTATGAGAGATATCAAAAATTTTTGTACTACAAAAATATTGGTGACATTATGACAAACACTTTTTCAGTTGACAGATTTTCAATATCTCTCATAGGAACCGATATAATCAAACTCAAAACCTCTATTTCCAGGGAATCTCCCTCTCCATCCTAATCTATTTCGCCGCCAAATGCTATACTCGAATCAAGACACTGATCTACGAAGGGGAGTCTTCATTCACCAGAAATCTCCAAAAACAACTATACAAGGCTCTTGTTGCTCAGGCTTCAATTCCAATGTTTTTCATATTTATGCCCGTTGGTCTCTATTTAACACTTCCTCTTGTTGGAATTCAATTAGAAGTCAGTGGAGAAATCGTGACGTTTGTTTATGCGCTGTATCCGGCACTCGATCCGTTGCCAATCATTTTTATCATCGACAATTATCGATACGCGATTTTTGGTGAGTTTTTTGAATGTTTCAAGGGTCAACTGTTCACATAATAATGGAATTTTTTGTTTTTCAAAAAAATGAAAGTTTCTTGAAACTGCAATGATAGTTCCTTAGCAATGTTCATTACTGATCATGTAATTCTATAATACATATTCTTTGATAACCCCAATTTTGACTGTTTTTCAGATTTTCTCGGCTGTTGTCAACCAAGAAATCGAGTTGGGGTTGATGATGAACCAACCAGTGTCTCCAGACATATTTCTAATTGCAATTGAATATTTTTAAGCGTATTATTTTTATTCAAATTGACAGCTTTTTTTCTCTGTTTTTATAAATTCATATGTAATTTTCAAAACTTATTCTTTCGCTTTTAACTCCAAAGTCATTGAAGGAATTCTAGAAGATCGTAACTTAAAGGACTACAAAACATTGTTTATGAGCATTCTTTAATGGAATTTATGTGACTTGAAACAATACATAATTTCAGCTGGATTGGTTTTCTCTTCCTTGGATTGCCAATTTTTTTTGAATGTTTTAACAGTTTCATGGGCCTCTAAAAATACGAAATGATAAATCATAATAATAGTCACAAATGATGAAAGATAATGGAATATGAGAAAAATTTTGAAAGTAAAACTCCAAACTTACAGTAATCTCATTTCTTAAAATTTTTCGTATTTCAGGGTACCTAAATAGACTACCCTAAAATTTTCAATTCAATTGGATTTGTCTGGATGGAGTTACAGATAGAGCGTTACTGTAGATACCGTATACCCACAGTAGTCTCATTTTTGAGAACATTTTTGAGATGGGGTGAATCCCGGCAAACAACTGTTACAGTTTCGTGACACTGTCTTCATTCGCAAAATTATCTATTGACAATACTGTCTTCTTATTTTTTACAATCCCATATTCTTTTTAAAAAAAACCTTCCACATAATTTTTCTCCTGCAACTCCCACATACCTCATTGTATCTCGATTTCAATAAAACTTTCAGGTCCAAAATCCAAATTCCAACGTCATCAAAATTTTCCTAAAGTCATCTGATAATTGGACGTTATTATCGTGAAAAATAGACTATAAAAATATTGGTAAGGATCAGAATACAAAATTGAACGGATGTCATCACATGAATCATGTGGTTTCGAGATTAAAGGATTCAGAAGGTGTGTCTTTCACAAGAAATCCTGAAAATTGTGCTTAAATAAGTGCTTAAATATTGGTTCATCCTGATTTTTGAGCATTTTCCTTCGAAAATTATCAAAGTACATATATCTAGAGTAGGAAAGTCAGACTAGTTTTATTTGGAATTTCAAATTTTTCGAAATATCTTCATAGTACAGAATCCTGATCACTTCTAAAAAATAAAGTTTCAAAAACAGTAATTTTTGAACTCAATTTTTTAAATTTTTCTCTAATTTCTCATCAAAAAATAGTTTTTTTCATAGATCCTGAATTTCTAGTTTTTCTGACGTCTTCAGTGTTCTAGAGAGTTCTAGTAAAAATTGGGAATAACAGAAAAAACGGCATTATTGCTCAATTTCATTTTTTTTTCTGCCTGTCTCATTTTCTCAGAAAATTTCAATCCAATAGGATTAAAAAAAAGAGAATTTTAGAAAAATATACTGCGTATTTTAAATTTTCAGAATTTTCGCTTCTCATTTTTCAAAAAATGTAGTCTCTAAATTACTGAAAATTTTGAAATCTAAAAAAAAGAGAAATTTGAAACTGAAAGTTTTGGAAAAATTTATTTCTTCAAAAATTTAAGCAAAAAAAAGAAGAAACTCATATATTTAGTTTTTTCATAACAATAATCCTTTCGAAAACTCCAGAATTTATCGTTTTCAGTTCTTTTTTCATATTTTGTTACCAACACTACAAACAACGAAAACAAGACATATTCCCGTATATTGTTTACTCATAAAATTCTCATTATTTTCGATATTTTCATTCATGTTTTTCACCTGTTTTGGAAGAAAATGTCACAAAAAAAGCTCTGAAAAAATCTGATTGTAAGTCAAAAGTTTTATTTCAGTTTTTACGTAAATTTAATTTTTTTTTTCAGTTTTATCAACAGACAAATAATAAAACTAGAAAATGAGTTGATGGATGATAATGTTAAGAAACAGAGAAAAAAAAACTTTGAGAAGCAAATAGAAATGTCTATGTAAATGTGTTGTTCACAGAATGCACACCATAACTCCAAAAAATCTTTAGCTTTTTCGAAATAATCTTATAAATGGAACTTGGAGAGCAACCTTGTTACAATTTAATTCGACATACTTTTTGAAAACTGTCATTCTTTAAACATCAGTCAACTAAACATCGCTTATTCACTCACTTGGTAAAGTTGAAACTTGACTCTTCTTATATCCTCTCTTCTCTTCAAAGTTGAAAATTATCATATGTTCCAAATTTTTCTCCGATTCACTGGTCCCTTAAAACCCTTCAGGCATTTTCGTCTTCAATTTTTTTTTACCTTACACAGATTTCTAATCCTTATGTCCTTATTCCTAAGAGTCATTAGCACTTTCCAGAAGATGCTTTAGATTCAAAAAGAATATCCATTTCCTTAATCTAACAAGGAAAGTGTTTTCAGACGGGGGTTGAGAATTTGCTCAAAATTTTAGTACTTATAGTTTGAGACTCCCTCTACACGATGTCAGAAATATCTCGTCCCCGGATTCACCAGGAAGCTTAAAATCTTCGTCTGAAATTTTTATACCGATTTCGCGCTCTCCCTCTCTCCTCTATCCCCCTCCCTCCTCTACGCCCTCCGCGCCAGAGGAAAATGTCGGTTGTGTGGTGTTGTGGTAAGAGGGTGACTCATTAGGAGTGAATATGCTGGTTCGAACCTCGCTGTGGTAAAACTTTTTTGCTTTTTTCGAAACGAATTTTTGATTTCCAGTTTGGCCCTCTAGACACTTTATGATACAATTTGATGAATTTTCAAAGTAGAAAGAAGATTTTATGAGAACTTGATGAAAAATTTATTGATGATCTTTTTGACCGGTTCTTACATTATCCTATAGTTAAAAAACGAAAGTTCTACCCTCTGGAAACTTCTCAATTCTACATTATTCGAGAACATCATAAAAAACAAGTTTTAAAGCTTGAAAAATGCACGTTTTTGGTAAAAATTTAGCACTGAAAACACTTTGAGAGCCCATATGTCGATTCCTATTGGTTCCGGGGATGAGATATTGCTGACACCGTTTTCAGCATGTTCGAAAGTACCTTTTCACAAATTTTGGGCAAATTCTCAACCCCCGTCTGAAAACACTTCCCTTGTAAGACCAATTTCGCTTATTCTTCCTCACAATTCTTTTTCAGTGTCATTGTTTTCAGAATAGGAGCTAAAGTCATAAGTTTTTGATTTCTTGTGTCAGTTTAAACTTGAAAATCTAGAAAAAGTTTTGTATTTCTCGAAATTAGTTTATTTTGAGTCTATGAAACACTTTTGATCGGCCTGCAGTTTCAGTGTAGAATACTTTTTTTCCATTCATTACTAGCAACGAATTCTTCCTAAAATCTGAATTTATCTGAGAAAAAAATTAACTTTTGAAGAATTATCACTGTTATACCATATCTTCAGTTTCTCCTTTTCTTTCAACTCTTAATGAATGCTTTCTTCGTTGTGTTTAGCTTTTCACTTCTGATTCCCGATCCTTATATTCACATTACGTAGAGTCTTAAACCCATTAGTGCTTTTTTTCAGATTTTTCAGTTTCCAAAAACGATTGTCCATAGCTTAAACCTATGTAATCCCTATTTTATTTATTCACTGTAAAAAAGTATTGGGATATGAGAAAGGTACATAATGCATAAACGATTTAGAATTGCGTCTATAGGAGTTGAACTTGTGGGCAAAACATTGAAGGTACTGAGCTTCGTAGTTGATTCTTAAAAATATTTTTTTCCAGTTTTATAATTTATCATTTAGAGTTCCAGCCATTCGTTATTAGTCATTTAGTATTTTTGACTTCTCAAATGCTTTAAAATTTTTTTTCATTTTGTGTCCATCACATTGACTGATAATCCGTCTTTAAACTTTTTGAATTTTTTTTGTATCATTTAATACGGTCTAAAATCCCATTCACTTATTTTCATCATACCTCTTTTAAATTTTTTCGGTTTTTTAATATCATATTTCAAGCTTAATTCGTTATTTTTTGATAGTAACGATAAGACTATTCAAATGTCAACAACAAGTTTCATTTTAACTGCTTTTTAAAGGTGGGGGGACAGGAGATTTTACGGGGGATTTTTGGGGCCAGAGTATGCATTCTACCGTGACGGTGTACAACACTTAATGTCACTCTGCGTACAGCTGTCGTCCTCGCCTTTATGTATGCAATCGGGCGACTGCTTTTTCTTTGCCCGTGTAGCTCAGTCGGTAGCGGCGCCGCACCCTCAATCATCAACCCAACAAGTTCAACTCCTCGAGGGGCATATTTAAACGAAATTTCTAGAACATTATTTTTTTTCATGTCCCCTCACCTTTAAGTTAAACGAATGAAGACAGGAGTTCGTAGAGTTTTTTCGGAGTTACAGAATGATTTTACTCCTCCTTCGAAGTGATCTCATTTTTTCCGGTTTCTCAATCTTTATTTCCCTACTTTCATGATTTCCTTTTTTTTGATACATCAAACGAAGAAAAGAGCTTTTTTCCAGAATGTATACCTACCAAGAAGTCAAAAACGGGGTCCAATGGACATCATTCGGTTTTTCTCTCTTTTTGAATTCCCTCCTAATCTATTTAATTATCACGAAATCACCAAAGAAAATGGGTAATTATCGGCATTTGATGATTTATTTCTCACTGTTTGCAATGCTATTTTCAACGATTGATGTAGTAACGGGACCGGTGAGTTTTTGGGAGTTTATGGTAACTAATTATGGTAGTTTTCGCTTAAAGGTGGGGGGACAGGAGATTTTTCGTAGTTTTTTGTAGTTAGAGTATGCATTCTACCGTCACGGTGTACAACGCTTAATGTCACTCTGCGTACAGCTGTCGTCCTCGCCTTTATGTCTCGGTAAAAATTCGCAGCAGATGTACAGCAACTTAGGCGATCCCAACAGATGTGCAGCGTCTACACTACAGTTGTGCAGCTTTCTGAGGCTCGCAGCACGTTCGCAGCATCAGTGCATCAATCACGTACAGCATATAAGGGAGATTGGTGTGAGAGCGCGCAGCAGCATTCTCGCAGCAAGTGAACATCACTAATCCAGCATTTGTGCAGCAGAAAAACAAATTCAGTTAATCAAGATTGACTTTTTACCTGACTCTTATTTTCTGATAAAAGGGGGAATGCCCATAAATCAAGTGCTTGAAGGATTAAATGGATTCTATACAAAATAAAAGTTTGAACATAGCGATTAATTAATCTCAACAAGAAGTATGCAGAAGTATTGTTTCCGTAAAGATTAGCCATTGTATGCTGTCACTCCACAGCGAATGACCATAAAAACTCTATTAATGTCTGAGACTATAAGAAAGCAGATTGTCCGAACCACAATGGATTATGAAATCGTGATACAAGTTATCTTAAAACCTCTAATAGGAGGGTCTGCTAACAGCCAAACCGATTAAGCCATTTCCTATGAAAGATATCAAGAAGTAATAAACTGATAAAACATTGATCGTCATACTAACAATATTTTGTCAGTTGAACAATTTTTGATTCCTTTAACAAAAAGCGAGATACCGTATTTCCTCTTATTTCCTAGAAGCCCCACACCAATCACCCACTTCCAGCTCAGTTATCTCGGTGCATACAAGAGGTATCAAAAATTTGTCAACTGAGAAAATATTGGTAATACTATGATAAACATTTTGTCAGTTGACCTTTTTCGTATCTTTACCAGAAATCAAGAAAACTGGGATTAAAGCTGACAGTATGAGTGGTCTTCTATATAAGAAGAAATACGGTAAATTTGGTCAAAGTAGGCTGTTAGGTGACTTTAAAGCTTGGAAAGTTCAAAGGTATATTCAGAATTATTATTGCCAAAAAACTATATTTTGTTTAGGTAATAATTACGTTTTTGATGATGATCTATTCTAATCATGCTGAGATTACTTTTCCGAGAAAAAAAGAATTATTATGCGTAAATAGAACAAAATGCCAAACTAGTCTGATATGAAGTTGCATATATTTTTGAAAAAAATGATGTTTCTTTTTGTTCTTTGAAGTTTTTTGAATTTACATTAAATCCATCGACTGTATTAAACATTAGAAAAGCAAGCGTGTTTGGAGGGCCAATATTTGAACTGCCCCGCTTTTACTGCTACGACACTCCGAAACTACGGAGGTGCGCCTTGTTTAGCAGCTCAATTTTTCTGGAATATTTCAGCTATTTTTACATCGTTTTCATTATTTTTATTAGAATTTTCGCTTCAAAAACTATATCATAAAATTCACTTTCTTATTGTTTCGGAACGTTTTGCATGCTCTTCCTTATTTTTTTTGCATGCTCTTTCCCGTTAAAAAAGTACAAAAATATAGAATTGTAGGTTGAATGAGAGTATCCGAGGCCAGCGCAATTTTCCGCGTTTTTCTCTACGAATTCTGTCAGGTACGTTATTTTTAGGCTCTTTTTTGTGTATTTCAACCTTTATTTTCTCAGATTCCGAAAGATTGCGTCACAGGCTGATCTCCGACGAACGATAATTTCGAAAACTGGAATTGGAGCTATTCTCAGGTGAGATTTATTTTTAAAATTTTGAAAAGCTGTGAAAATAACTAGTGACCAGTGTATACTTTCGACACGACTTCGATAAATTTTTCGGAATTTCTTTGATAAAAACACATTTTTCGAAAAGACACACTGCTAGTGGCTGATCAAAAACAATCATTATATGAAAAGTTCTGTTGTTTTCCTTGAATTTTCGTTTCTCAAAAGATAGCATTATAAATAACCTGAAATATTTACTCTCAAAACGTGTTTCCTGTTACAGACCGCTATGAAATCAACTGTCGGATGAGAGAAGGCGTCGGACCGTGCAGACATTCGAATAGAAGCGACACCCTCAGCCAAACACCCGGTTCAGGATGGAAGGAAGAAGGCGACACTCAACTGCTAAGGCTTCAAAAGACGAATGTATTGAGAATCAATTTGAGATCAAGCTAGGAGGCGAAAAAAATAAACTCATTTCTAAATAGTATAATGTTTTTTTTTGTATTTTTTCATTCCCCTCATTTATTTTAGTTTTCAATTTTTTTAAAAACGTATTTTTAACAACTGTTTCAATCAAGTGCGATAAAAGCGAAAAACGAGGGGGGAGGGGGCTATCGGCTGAATATCCTACATTCGCGCATCAACTGCCCTACACATCCCCTACAGTTGTGCAGCAATGTCGCAACAGATGTGCAGTCTACTAACATCTCTTGCGTAAATGCTGCACATCTTCCGCGTGTTTATGCCGAGGTATGCAATCGGGCGTGCGCTTTCTCTTTGCCCGCGTGGCTCAGTCGGTAGCGGCGCCGCACCCTCAATCATCGCCCTCACAAATTCAACTCCTCGAGGGGCATCTTTGAACCATACTTGTGGAAAAGATGGTCGGCCCGCGGGCCGGCCCGGGCCGGGCTGAGATTTTTCTGAAAGCGGGCCGGGCCGTGCCGGAAAAAATTACATATGGCCGGCCCGCTTTTTGAAAATTTCGAAATTTTAGAGATTTTTTTGCTAAAAATTCAATTAAATTAACTTTTTCGGATGGTTGTATGCCATTGGATTGATATTTGTGCTATTAAAAATATATTGGCACATTTGAAAAGTAACATTTTCGAAAAGTTGTCCTAGGCGGGCCGAGCGGGCCGGGCCGGGCTGGCCCGCGGGCCGGCCAGCGGGCGGGCCGAGGGTTTTGAGGCAAGCGGGCCGGCCCGGCCATCCACATGTATGCTTTGAATGGAACATTTTTCGAGAACATTATTTTTTTCATGTCCCCCCCCACCTTTAACTTGTAAACACCATGTATGAATAGTTTGATCGTATTTTGAGACCCTAAAGACGCAGTAAAATTTGTTTTTCTGATATTTCGATATAAGTACACCAATCCATTTTCAGTTTGTTCATAGTTACGAAAAAAGCTTCTGTGTATTGGCGGATCAAAGAAATTGGCCACTTGGAGAGAATTTTCAATTTTTAATGATTTGTGAGTTTTTAATCGTCAAACAGAACAGAAGTTCACTGATAACTTTAATGGGATAGGATATAGGCAATCCGTTTTTCGTGCATTGTTGAAATTTAACTTGTGTGTGAAGGATCATTTCTAGTATCTTTTAAAGATTGAGGGACAGAGCAAATTTAGGTCTGCATTCTGCCGTGATTGTGTTTGCAGAAATTGCGGATGTATGACTACCGTACCGTACATACAAGTGTGAGGATTACTGTATGCACTGATTTTTGACTATTTTTTTTCATATCTTCATGAAATCGACATTTTCACCAAACAATACAAAGTTCAATGCTGCTCTTACCATCATAGCCATAAAAATTACCATCGCAATTATACTATCCAAGACAATTTCTTCCCCTCCATCTTCTTTTTTCCTCCAATAAACAGATCCGACATAAGTGACGTCATCCATGGATAAGTTGTAGCTGGTTAGAATGCTTTCTCTGCAAAATTTGAGTGTTATGTTTAAAGTATTTGTACAGTAAAGAGCCCTAAAATTATAGGCAAGACCCTACAAAAGTGGTCCAGAATATTTCGATTCGTCTGAAAATTTTAGAGTATACTAAACAAAATAAGGGCTTGAATTTTGTAGTTGACATTTTTTTGTACAATTTTGTCCAAATGAGATAAACCTCTTTTCCATGAAATAGTACTGTGCTAAGAAGGGGGAAAGTTTAAAGCGATTTATCTTATTTGGATGAATTTGTAAAAGAAAGTTGTAAATTACAAAATTGAAGCTTTATTTTTGTTTATCATAATCTGACATTTTCGCAGAAATCGGACAGTTTTGAAGCACTTTTGTAATCTTTGACAATAGACTGTTTTTCTCTTATGTTCCAACATTTTTTACAGTTTCAAACATGCATTTTCATGAGTCAGATAATTTCGAAAAATAATTAGCATTTCGAATATGCCTTCAAACAATCCTTCTCTAAAAATGCTCAAGAAGCATGCTAATTTTGGCTGGTACTGTACTTTTTTTTTTGAATTTTTTTACACTTTCAAATAAATGGTTTCAAGGGTCTGACAGTTTCAAGAAACAATTAACGGTGTCCTTTTTCTCTAATTTATTTTTTTACTTGGATTTCTTACCTCAAATACTCGGTTTTTTCTGCATCCGGTCCCACCAAATAACCAATTGTCATTCCCCATAAAACTCCGAAATTACTGGAATCGTGAGCCGAATTACGAAATAACACCCTTGGAAATAAGACTAACAGACTTGTCTGAAAAATTGGAGTTTGAGGGATTT
>NC_013487.2:3176964-3179938 GCF_000004555.2 Caenorhabditis briggsae | reverse complement strand
ATGAGGTCACCACGAAGATTCTTCACACACACAAGTTTAATGGGATATTTGAAACACGAAAAAACATTGACTAAATTGGTTTCAATAGATGCTCTCAAATTTCTGAAAATTCGTCATCTTTTCGAAACCGAAAATCCTGAAAGTCGAAATTATTTTTATTTTTCAAAAAAGTCCATTTCCAGGTGCCTTATGCGGCTGTTTCGGTGTCACCATCACATTTTTTGCAATTCATTTCGTATTCCGGTATTTTGCTCTAGAAAGGTAACTTTTTTCCGACTTCTCAAAGTTTCTGAAATCCCTAAAACTCCAATTTTCAGACAAGGCCGTTTGTCCTATTTCCAAGGGTGTTATTTCGTAATTTGGCTCACGATTCCAGTAATTTTCGGAGTTTTATGGGGAATGACAATTGGTTATTTTGTGGGACCGGATGCAGAAAAAACCGAGTATTTGAGGTAAGAAATCCAAGTAAAAAAATAAATTAGAGAAAAAGGAAAACGTTAATTGTTTCTTGAAACTGTCAGACCCTTGAAACCATTTATTTGAAAGTGTAAAAAAATTCAAAAAAAAAAGTACAGTACCAGCCAAAATTAGCATGCTTCTTGAGCATTTTTAGAGAAGGATTGTTTGAAGGCATATTCGAAATGCTAATTATTTTTCGAAATTATCTGACTCATGAAAATGCATGTTTGAAACTGTAAAAAATGTTGGAACATAAGAGAAAAACAGTCTATTGTCAAAGATTACAAAAGTGCTTCAAAACTGTCCGATTTCTGCGAAAATGTCAGATTATGATAAACAAAAATAAAGCTTCAATTTTGTAATTTACAACTTTCTTTTACAAATTCATCCAAATAAGATAAATCGCTTTAAACTTTCCCCCTTCTTAGCACAGTACTATTTCATGGAAAAGAGGTTTATCTCATTTGGACAAAATTGTACAAAAAAATGTCAACTACAAAATTCAAGCCCTTATTTTGTTTAGTATACTCTAAAATTTTCAGACGAATCGAAATATTCTGGACCACTTTTGTAGGGTCTTGCCTATAATTTTAGGGCTCTTTACTGTACAAATACTTTAAACATAACACTCAAATTTTGCAGAGAAAGCATTCTAACCAGCTACAACTTATCCATGGATGACGTCACTTATGTCGGATCTGTTTATTGGAGGAAAAAAGAAGATGGAGGGGAAGAAATTGTCTTGGATAGTATAATTGCGATGGTAATTTTTATGGCTATGATGGTAAGAGCAGCATTGAACTTTGTATTGTTTGGTGAAAATGTCGATTTCATGAAGATATGAAAAAAAATAGTCAAAAATCAGTGCATACAGTAATCCTCACACTTGTATGTACGGTACGGTAGTCATACATCCGCAATTTCTGCAAACACAATCACGGCAGAATGCAGACCTAAATTTGCTCTGTCCCTCAATCTCTAAAAGATACTAGAAATGAATAATCTCTAGAATAATGAAGAGTCATTCAATTATGATAAGAAAATCTAGAAATTTCGGAACAAATGAGCTATGCGGTCGCAGCTGGTGATCGGTGTTTACACCTTTTACCTCGGCTACCGTAATCCTTCAGCTAACGCGTACCTCCCATAAGCTTCCCCAGGCTTCCATAGACCAAACATTGGGATGCCCGTTTCAATGTTATCATTTTTCGTCCGTCAGAAATTTTCTTACAATCTGTTGTTTATTTAAAACCAACAATTTTCAGACCACCTCATTTACTGTTGTCTGCTATTATGGATACAAAAGTTACGAAAGAATCACATCATTGATCTACGAAGGAGAGTCAGCGTACACCAGGAATCTACAGAAACAATTATACAAGGCGCTGGTTGTGCAGGTAAGGAAAACGCGCTCCAGCGAACACGAGAAATTTTGCTTCTACTTTTTCGGTGGCTGAGTTCTGAACGTTCTGTTTAGTAGTGACTTTTGCGGTTAGAAAAGTGGAAAAAAAAATGAAATTTCTGGTTAAAAATTCATAATGTTTCATTAATATTTTATCAATAAACTGTTACTGCTTGGAGATAAAACGTAGATGACAACTACAAAATTAAAGCTCTATTTTAGTTTAATATACCTAAAAACGTTAATTTTTATCTAACAAAACCTTGTAGACATTGAAAGTTGGCAATTTTCCACCAAAAAATAAGTAAATTCGTTTTGATCGATTTTTTTGCAGGCAATTATCCCAACCGTCCTAATGTATGCTCCAGTTGGTTCCTATCTAGTCCTTCCATTCTTCGGTGTCAATATTGCTCCATTCAGTAAACTTGTCACTTTTGTGTACGCTGCTTATCCGGCAGTTGATCCACTTCCATTGATGTTTATCATTGATAATTATCGGAATGCTATATCGGGTGAGTATTTCATTTAGCTCGCTTGCTGTAAGATATATCAAAAAGTAGTTAACTGACAAAATATTATTGATATTCAGATAAACCATTTGTCAGTTGACCACTTTTTGATATCTTTCACAGGAAATGAGATAAATTGGCTCAAAGTTAGAGGGTCAGGTTTAACGGAAGTGTAAATTCTTAAAAAACGAAAAAACGTTTTTACCTCCTAAATATGTTGTTTAAACTGTGGCATTAAAAATGTACAATTCAAAATACCGTAAACACTCTAATATATAGCCCCTCCTAATTGAACGCCACCCTCTAACAGAACGTTCTCTGAGCTGTGCTCCAAAATAAAGAACGCCACCCTCCAATTGAATGCCACCTCTAGAATGCTACCTCAAAAAATAATTTACGATAAACCAGATTATTGAATTGTTGCTTTTTAGAGAGGGTTGGCCACATTGTGAAATGCGCAAGTAGATGATTTTATGACTTTATATCTTGATTATTTCCCACTTTTCGTATTTTCTCAAAATATTCTGAGCATCATCCAAATCTTTGCAAAAAACTTAAGTAACGAATAATAGAGTGCCACCCTCTAATTGAATGTCACCCTCTA
>NC_013487.2:3161763-3176796 GCF_000004555.2 Caenorhabditis briggsae | reverse complement strand
GTGCCGCGGTCTACGTTTCTCGCTGAAAATCCTCGTCCCCCGGCGGCACCTTTTTTTGAATTTTCTTCCTTTTCAACGGCGTTTTTCGGGGATTTCGGATTTTTTTTGATTTTTTTCGCAATAATATTCGGAAAATAGATAACTTTTAACACATTTTAATGCAATAAAAATTTTTGGTCGGAGTCCCCTTTAAGAAATGAAACTTTCTACATGTTGTTGAACGAGTGAGAAGTGCTTCGGACGACGTTCTTCAATTTATTGCTAGTTGTTGCATCTCCAAAGTTTCGGAAGAAGGTATATTGAATTATTTTAAGTTTAGTTCATAATTTGTTTGTAGGAGTGCAAAGGTTCTTGTCATCGCACGATGAGGAGTTCGCAAGAAAGGTGAAAGACCTATGGAATGTGAAAAGCAACGCCTATAGCCTTCATCACTTCTGTAATAATTGTGGGAAGAAAACTGGACCGAAAAAAAAGGTAAATCATTTTGTAAGAAATTAATAGAAACAATTTCTATTTAGTTGTGGAAAAGACCCCATGAAGTTTGTAAGAAATGGCATTATGCCTCAGCTGAAAGAAATCATGCAGTACCACATAGAAGACGTTTTGCAAAGAAGGGAGAATTTGAGAAGGGGAGAGGAGAAAATGCACAATCTGGGAGCTCCAATTTTTAGAAGAGTTTGGCAGCAAGAAACACCTAGTTCCCAACATCTCCATCTGTCTGGAATCTTGTCAGTTGATGGAGTCAGTGTACCAGGATCTACGAAGTAATAGTTTTACTTTGTGATATGATAACTCTTAACTGTTTAGGAAGCTATGGCCGGTGTCTGTTATGATTGTGGATCTTAGCACGGCTGACATGCAGAAGAGTTCTAACATTATTCTGGAAGGGATTGTTGAAGGAAATGCGAATCCGTCTACTGCACTTTGGACCAGTATAATTCCCATGATTTTCAGCGATTTCGAAAGTCAAAAAAGAGCTATTGGTACACTCGGATACCAACTCCATCTGGTAACGTTTGTTGGCGATCAACCAGTAAGATGAATCCAATAAATGCTTCTGTTATAACGTTTACAAATTTAGGCAAAACGGAGTGTATTCGGAATGAAAGCTCATCAGTGTTCATGCGCTTGTTTCTTTTGTGTTTCTCCTGGAACATTCTATAAATTGCAGGGAAGAGGTTGTAAATGCTATGAAAACATATTTGGATGAAATTATTTTAAGACACTCTGAAGTACGTGGATACAGGCAAACAATAGAAGATTCTCGAAATTGCACTTATGGATTTGGGTCTACTCCAGCACTCATTATTTCTCGTATGATGCCATACGAAACACCGCTAGATTTGCTTCATAACCTTGGAGAAGGTATTTGTGAAAGAATCATGAGAGGTTTGTCTAGGAAAGTGTACCATGAAAACATATAACAATTATCAGAACTCATGAGCCAACGAACTAAGTTATCAGTAAAATCGCAATTATTTGTTGCTGATTCTTCCAGAGTTGAGACAGAAATGACTACAGTAATTCTACCATCTGAGCTCTCAAATGTCCACAAGAACCGGAATGGAACTGATAAGCTTACGGTAAGGAAATAAACTTTGAAAGTCTGAATTCCCTTTTCAGAAATTCCGTTGTGTGCTCTCATCTGTTGCCATCCATTCTGACGTGATCGGTCCTAAAGGAAGGTTTACTATTATAGCCCTTGCAATGACCGTGAATCGAATGTTCACCAATGCAAACGCTAGAGGTGTTTTTGACATCCAAATGACCGCAGCAGCGAATTGGTTCATTCAAGAGGCCAGTACAGAATACTTGTCTTCTTAATGCCACGTAAGAATCCCTTCTCGAATATAGTGAGTTTGGGAATGCGTTGCAGGAATATTTGTATCATCTTGCGGAGTCCAACAAGATGTATCGAAATGTGGGTCCAATCTCCACGTTTTCGTTTGAGAGCTCATACCAGTTTGTCTTGATGGGATACAGTAGTCGACTAAAGAAAAACTTCTGTGAGAGTGCCAGCTCCCGGTAAATGAGATCTTTCAAATATTAATAAAAAGATACCATGCAGGGTTCTTCTACACAACGCTGTGACACATGAAATCGCTAAAAGGTCCAAAAACCCTTCAAAGAAGTTAGCTCAGTTTCTATCACATACCAAAGGGCTTGTTCCTAGAAAGGAAACGATGAGAAATCCGGTGGATTCTCCAAATCAGATCGATGCAGAAGTCCTGAACGGGCAGTCACAATTTTTTTAGGCCTACTTTTATGACTTATTGCAACAAGTCGTAACCGTAGAAATCGATGGTTCGTCAAAAAAAGAACCCGCCGAAAGACAAAAAGTCCCCGGCCGTTTCGGTGAAATCACCTGCGTTAGAAGATTCTGAAGATGTCACGAAAATTTCGTCTAATTTGGAATCCCACGAAAAATCTTTCACCGATTTGAAGCGAATGCGATTTCCATTAATCGTAAGTGATCATTTTGTTATATAGCTATTAACGTGTTTTTTACAGAGAGATGGAGAAAATTCGCAAAATTTTCCAGAAGTTATGTCCCCTCCAAGCAAAGTTATGATCGTTTCTCCAATGATTGAAAGAAAACCCGTTCCATATCTAGCGACTCCTCATCGCTCTATTGAAATTAAACCTCAATTTCTATTGCCCAGAAATGATGATTTTGATGCCCAGCTCTCCGGAGAAACAGAAGAGTTCCTCGGTAACTCTCGTGACTTCTCCCACCAGTCAACCAATAGTTCCAATAAACTGGTAACTTGGAAATGTAACATAGTTTCTGTAAATACAATTACAGCTTCCAAAGCAGACGAAATGTCAGGTATTCCTATGAGTGTCCTGACGTCGTCCTCAAATGGTCAGTGGGATCCAGTTGGCTTTGGTATGAACAACTTCTATGACTTTGTAAATGGTGTCCCATTACCACGTGATGTAAGGAAAACAATGTGTTTTTTGAGATTTCAAAGTTTCCTTGGAGAACATCCTGAAACTCGTCAAAAACCCGAAGCCTTTTGATTACTACACATTTTTGGATATTGCTTCGAATTTCCATGGGAAAGACGAGAATCTGGAACGCCTGGCTGTTGGAATGGCTGTTATCACAGCTAACGCTAATAAGAGAGAACCAAAGAAGTCAGTAACTGAAGCCGATGAGAGTGAGCTTACAATAACAGCGTCATTTGAATTTATTTTTAGGAGACAATTGTAAAAGGTTTTGGATTCAATATGGTTTTGGCTGCTAAATTCAACGGGACGATTGTTTTGCCAAGCAAAAAGACTTTCGAAATGGCTCAGGTTATCACACCACAAGAAGCTTGTTGTTGGACTTCATCAAACATCAAATTTTACTGTGCACTGCAAAAACCTTTTTTTGCATTTTTTCAAAAAAGTATGTTTCTCTTCATTCTAGCTATTGTGAAATAAACCATTTCAGGTTGCATTGCATGATCCCTTCTTTGGAGCATTTGCAGCAGCGGGGACGTCAACTCAAGGATATCACCCGATGGGAAAAGATTTCTATAGGAAAATAATCAGTAAGTATCAATGTTGCTTTTCAACCACGGAAGGTACATAAAGCAGTATCTTTTCAAAATACCCGATCGCTGGTTTCAATCAAGGCTTCGATCCAAAAATCGAGACAAATGTGACATTTTTGGCTAAGAATGTTCTCTCGCATTTACTGTGAGTTATCGCGTTATATTACTTCGCCACATGTATATTTACAGTGATCGCTTCCGGAAAAAATACAACGAAAAAATGAGTTCCACACCTCAGAAGTTGGCCATGATTTTAAAAGAGCAGTTAGACAAACTAGGAGAAAATGCTGAAGAGTGAGTTTAATTTAATTTAATTGGAACATAGAAAAATTTTTTTAGGGAGCCGATCGATTTCTCCGCTCCTGATCCACCTCATGCCGGTTTCATCTGTCTCAAATAAGAGGTTATTAAATTAAATCATAATGTGTCTCGTGTGTTCTTAGTTGATCATGACTTTGTTGCTTTTTCTAGCCATTTTGTTGCTTTTTCTAGCCATTTTGTTGCTTTTTCTAGCCATTTTGTTGCTTTTTATAGCCATTTTATTGCGTTTTCTAGCCTTTTTTGTTGATCTCTTCTACTGTTCCCCGCCCTTTTAATCCCACATTGTCATTCTATTTCCTATTCATCTCACTTATTATACGATGATAATAGCAATTGAAGATATTGGTGTGCCACATAACCACATAATTAGTTCAATTATGAGGCAAATCTGGAATTTACTAAATTATTTGTTAATTAGGAAATTAAAGAAAGCTACGGTAGTGCACGCTATTGCAAACACCAATTACTGCACACCTTCACCTCGGAATGCATACCGTAACCTAAAAAAAGCAGCTCACTGATTTCAAAATCAAAACTGTCATAGTTTGCCAAAAAATATATTTATGTGGTTTCGATTTCAGAGCCATTGGGAGATATGAGAACTTTTTGACATTTATCATAATTGGAATGTAAAGAAATGAGGATGTGATTAGCAGGATGTTGATGAAGATGATAGAGAACTGAAGATTCATATTTTTATTTTTTGAAATTTATATGTAAGTATTGTTTTAATTTCAAAAGTTTAACATATAAGAAGGAGCGATTTTCAAAATTTTCAATTTTCATCCCAAATCACTTCGATTTCCAAAATTTCTGGGAATTTGGAAATTTTACGTGATTCACAGAAATTGAACGTTGCAATTTCTGGGATTTTTCACAGAACTCGAACGGTTCGAGTTCTGGGATTTTGGAAATTCACGTGATTTTACTGAAACTTCACAGAAATTTTGGAAATCGAAGTGATTTGGGATGAAAATTGAAAATTTTGAAAATCGCTCCTTCTTATATTCTAATTTTCAAAAAAGCAGGAATGCAAAAAACAAAATTCACTTTTTCCGTTTTTGAAGTTTTGAGTTTGTTTAGAACTTTACAAGTTCATTTTTTATTCAAATTTGCAAATTTTTCCAATTTCTGAGATAATTGAAAGTTCTGAGTTTAGAAAACATTTCCAAATAGTGAAATTTGGACTTTCAGAATTTATTGTATGTATCACATTTCGGAAGATGAAATTGTTTTTCGAAATTATCGACACATAAAAATTAATATTTGAAACCGCAAAAAAATTAGACAATTTGTTCCAGTTCCCCGCAAAAAATCATATTTTTCGGGTTTAGAGAAATATAGTCTGTATTTTTAAGTGGTACGAAAATGGGACTTCTACATTAAAAACATTTTTTGGCATTTTTTTTGTTAAACAACCAACTCTGGAACGCTACAAAAGAATTTTAGAATTTTTCGATTTATCTAAAAATTTCAGAGTATACTAAACAAAGATAGATCTTCAATTTTGTAGTCGACAACTTTTTTGCCTAATTCCGTTCTGATAAGACGTGCCGTTTCTACTCAAATCAGCATTGAAATTTAGATTGTGCCACTTCAAAACAGCTTATCTCGCTTGGCCTAATTTGTACAAAAATTTTGTCATCTACAAAATTAAAGATATATTTTTGTTTAGTATACTCTAAAATTTTCAGACAAAACAAAAACGTTTGGGGGACGTTAAAACTGCATAAAAAATTATTTAACCTACCACATAACCCCCAGTTTTCAAATCATCTTCAAAATTGTCTTCATAATCAACCAATCCAGAAACCAACAACCAAATAAAAATCACAATTTCCTTGGCCGCGAAAATTATATAAATTGTTTTATGAAATCTTCCGGGCTCAAAAAATCAGAAGTGTTCATTTCCAAGGAATGCTAATAATAAAATATGTATTTCAATTATCGAAAAATAAATTGAAACAGTAGTTTTTTGTATAAATTACTTTATTCCACCTGTCCGCCCATTTTTAAGAATTATATATTGGAAGTGAATTTTTTAAAAAGAATGTACTCGGGTTTTCAAATTGATCAGAAAACATAATTTTCCTGAAAGTTTGTTCATGTAAGCCCCTCGAGGAGTTGAACTTGTGGGCCCACCGATGAAGATGCAGCATCGCTACCAGCTGAGCTACGGTGACGGGAGTTGCGCGGCCCACCGATGTCATTTCTGTGCTACATACCTGTAGCGGATTTTTTGATCAGTTTTTGCACTGAATTTGATAATTTTGAACTGTTTGAAACCGGAAAGAAATTTCAAAAGAAAACATTTTGTTAAGTCGAACAAATTTGAGAAAAAAAATTATCAAACTCATGAAAATAAATTTTCGGAAGCTTGGTGGGTTTTCTTCATTAAAAAATCAAAATTAAATTTGAGAATCTGATATATCGAAATTATGAAAAAATACCGGGAACAATCTATTAGAAGGCCATCCCATAATCGCACTTAAACCTCAATTATCTCAGTTTTTATGAAAGATGATAAAAATCTGTCAAATGATAAAATGCAGATTTTTGATATCTCTTATAGGAACCGATATAATTGAGCTCGAAGTGCAAGTGTAGGGTGGCCTTCTTCTAGATTGTTTACGGTGAATTGCATTTATTGATTTTTAGTGTACATAACGAAAGTTTGATTAGCACGTTTGAGTACAGTCCGAATTTCAAAAAACAACAGAAAAACTGTAATTTTCGTTGAGAAACTTTTGGAGTTATATACGATTGAATGACACCAGTTTTTATCAATTCGGTTTTCATTGACTCATAACTTTGCTCAAAATGCTCCAATTTTCAAAAAATTTTGTGCAGGTGATAGCTGAAGTCTTCAGTAACGCAGCAAACTGTTTTTTTTAACAACGAGAGTACTTCTTCAAAAATTTTCCCTTTGGGAGACCGTATATTATAAAGAAAAAAAGAAAATATTGAAATGAAGGATGGTACATGAAAACGTTTGCGGGTTACAGAATTCAGATTTGCAATTATTGGTTAAAAAAAGACTTGTGGACAATGAAAGGCAATGAGAAAATTAAACGAAGAAAGTAGCCTAAAATAAATCTGAAAAAGAGGGTAGATGTGAAAGCAGAGAGATCAAAGAAATTGAATTTAGCATAACAAGGTGATTGCATGATGCTTTTAAAGCTGCTGATAAGATCCTGCTTGCTTCGCAGACTCCAGCTGGGCTCTCAGATTATTGAGGAATGAAACTGAAATTAAGATGAATAAAATAATGATTTGAATTCGGCATTCTTACTCGAATCATCCAACTCTTTCCCTGTGGCCGTTAATTTGACTCGAATTGGACCAAAATCAAGGCTTCCACTCTCCTCGCGCTCTTTCATCTCATTTGATACTTTTTTCATTATTGATTCTATCATTCTCGGCGGTGGAACAATTGAGAGTGTTGTTTGATCTGAATTTTATTTAAGCGTTTTTTTCTTCAGATTTTTCAACAAAAAAAAACTTACGGGTCGCCCCATCAGTTGGGATCAAATTTGGCAGTGAGTATGAAGATATCTACAAAAGGTATTTCGTATTCATTAAAGGTGGGGGGACAGGAGATTTTTCGAATTTTTTTTGTAGCTAGAGTATGCATTCTACCGTCACGGTGTACAACGCTTAATGTTACTCTGCGTACAGCTGTCGTCCTCGCCTTTATGTATGCAATCGGGCGTGCGCTTTCTCTTTGCCCGCGTGGCTCAGTCGGTAGCGGCGCCGCACCCTCAATCATCGCCCTCACAAGTTCAACTCCTCGAGGGGCATCTTTGAACGGAATTTCGAGAACATTATTTTTTTCCCCCCACCTTTAAGAAACAATTAATGATTTCGTTTGTTATCAGCGCTAGTTAGGAATAGAATTTGAAATTCCGAATGTAATATTTCCGATATTTTTTTTCAAACTTTTTTTTTGAGAATTAGAATTTTTCGGTCTACGAAAGAATATTCCAATATTCCCTAGTTTCTAAATTTTGAAAATCGGAATTTTCGACATTCCGCAAAATTTTGAAAAAGCAACTCCAAACATTCCCGAATCAGCGCACTTTTTAAAAAAGAATGTACCTGAGAGCTGCTGGAAGGGCGATTGTATCCAATAATTGCTGGTGCGAAGGAGTGGGAATCGAGAGCTTCAGAGGTTGGATACTGAAATGATCATATTTCTAATATTTAGAAAAATAAGACTTCTGTTTGAAAAAATGAATCGTACCCATTCGCTGGTTGAAGGCTGATCGTCTCTTCTTGGTGCTGGTGAGTGGGAATAATCGGATACAGAGAAGATATCCTGAAAAAAAATCGTATTTCTCATACTATTGGCAAGCAATAATTTTTCACAACTTGTGGAAATTCATTATACATTCCGATTGGAGTGTTCATCCGGAAATTGTCTTCCACACCAGTATCTTCGACAATTTCCAACAACAAGGAATTTCCGTCATTTGAAGATGTTGCGAAAACCTGAATTATATTGATTCGAATTTTTCAGAATTTAGGTGTCTCACTTCCGGTTGGGCTACACTCTGTGATGTAGAGCGGCTGTTGACAGTAGAATCCGATGAATTTCTCCTAGCATCGCTGGAGAGTGACGTAGGTTGAGTCTCTTGATTCCCCATATTTCCTGCACCCAGATTCACAGTTTCCGCAATTGATGGCAACTTCTTTTTTGCAAGGATCTCAGCTATATGATCTCTAACGGTTCGCTGAGCATCTCCAATTTTTTTTCCAGTTTGGTCAATCCACGTTGCAGGGACGCTTATTGGTTTTCGTCTTGAGATCTTTCTCGTAGAACTTTGTCCTACACGAGAATCGTCACCTCTGGCGATTCTGTCAACAATGTCATCGATGCTGTTTGGAGATGTCCCATCCGTTCGTGTGATATTGACAGATGGAGTCGGTGCCTAAAGTAATTCAGTTTGATGACTATTTTCTGAAATTTCAGAGATGGGATCCTGAAATAGTCTCCTCATTTTCTGATATATATTTCTCATATTCTAGACAAACGAGACTATTATTTTCACCACTTACTTGTGGGGCGTCATATTCGATTTCGATTGGATGACTTGGGGCGTTTATCGCCAAATGTTCGCCGGCATTTCTTCCAACAGTCGCTTCTGATTGGGTGGGATTGAAAGGAGTGTTCATCCGGAAATGCCTCACTTCTGTCAGAGGCGCTGCAATATGTGATGCTGAGCGGCATCTGTTGCTGGCCTGTCGAGTGATGTTCATTGCCGAGGACGATGGGCAATCTGTGGATAGAGACAGTGATGTTGAGTTTGGAATTTGGTTTGATGAGGATGCTGCATTGTTCCACGATTGGAATTCGTCAAGCAAACTCGGTCTAGTCGAATCTTTGTGGGCCTGAAATGAGTTAAATGAAAAGAGGCAGAGTAAGTTATTGGGAGCGACATATTTTGGGCAAAAGAAGCTTTCATTTAAAAAAAAACTACTTACTTCTGGAACACTTCCAGATGCATTTCCAGCCATTTCTTTCTGATCAATTTTTGTAAAGAGTTCAGCAATTTTTTTCTTATCTAACGGTTTCTTTCCAGAATCCACTTCTTTTCTTCTAGCTTGGAATCGAGGGATGATGGTCGTCATTGAATGTTGATCTCCCTGCTTTCTCTGAAATCAAAATCTTTTCAATAATCAAATCATTTAAACAGACAACCTTGTTCTTGTTGTCGTTCTCTTTGGATGACATCATGGCGTAAACGATTTTACGGTGAGCACTGAGTTGAAGACTCTGGAAAAAAAAAGTAAATTTGAGACTGTTTAAAAGCGAAAAGTAAGAAAAAAAAGACATCATTCTTATAATAAATAAATGGAGTGGTGGCTGTCCTCTTCTTTTCTTCTATTCTTCTTGGTATGTCATTTCGTTTTTTCCCAGGAGGGAAGTTTCCCGAAGGAAAAATCCGCCACACTAAATGTGATCTACCGTAAGAATTTAGGGTTGGCAGGCCAAAAGACGATTAAGAAGAGGTTTTAGAGATTGTAATTAGGTTTTGGAATGGTGCCAAGAAAAGTGAGGAGCGAAACGACGATCGTGCGCCGTAGGCGCACCAGCCAGCCGTTTGCAGCGCCGGAAGCGCGGGAAACAGTCTGGTTTATCAATAAAATTTTGCCTTTTCCGACAGCATTTGAGAAAAGAGATGCTCGGAACCCAGTGAAAACATATCGCGTTGAAAAAAATGCGGACATGTTGCGAAAATGATAAAAATAGAAATTCATGAAAAATACACCATCAACTTTCTTAAGTTTTCATCGGTTTTCCAAACTTTGCAGTATATCAGTTGGTGATAGACAGATTGTTCATAAACAAAGAAAACTGTTGGACGGATAATACGTATAAAAATTGGGTGGGTGTTTTGCAAACCTACTAATGAGAAAGAAATCTATAATGGTGTCTTAGAACAATAAGCGAGAGGAGAGGGAAGGGCAGAGGTAAAAACGTACCGATATTCCTCTCCGTCTCTTCCATCGTCCCTCACTCTCTCTCTCCCTCCCTCACTCTCTCGTTGAGTCATCGAAGAGACGAACCATTCACTGTGAGACTCTTTCTGAATGACGGTGGTGGAGAAGGGTCCAAACAACAATAAGTTACGGGTTAGAGTACCAACCGATCAATAATCATCTGCATATACATAAACGGAGTGGTGTCCCTGTTCTTCTTTGTATGCCATTCCGTTCTCCCAAAAAGATTGGGTCTAACAAGTCTGAATCCCAATAAAAATTGTTTATTTCCATTTCAGAGATCAAAACTAAATTGCAAATTAGTTTTAAAAATGAAACGCAGAGAGGCGCGGCAAACAGTATAATAGACAAACCAAAAATTCAAAAGATTTAAAGGTGGGGGGGACATGAAAAAATAAAGATCTCGAAATTCCGTTCAAAAATGCCCCTCGAGGAGTTGAACTTGTGAGGGCGATGATTGAGGGTGCGGCGCCGCTACCGACTGAGCCACGCTGGCAAAGAGATAGCGCACGCCCGATTGCATACATAAAGGCGAGGACGACAGCTGTACGCAGAGTGACATTAAGCGTTGTACACCGTGACGGTAGAATGCATACTCTAGCTACAAAAAAAACTACGAAAAATCTCCTGTCCCCCCCCCCCACCTTTAAATGATTATTCATTCAAAACATAATATTTTAGCAATCTTCCTTATATATAAAACGCTAGACGCGTTTGTTGGTCCTCGTGTCACTCTGTAGACTTTTCGGTTTTAAATGAAACTTTGGCCAGAAAATGCGAACATTGATGAGCGGAGCGACGAACTATTAAAACTAGATTGAATCGCGCCGGAGGTGCGGCAAACAGATGGCTTATATGTTAGATCAAATTTGGGGCCCACGATCCAAGGGTACATCGAAAAAGGGTATATCGAGGGTACATCGAGTTCTTAGGGTACATTGGTTCTGAGGGTACATGGGATCTTAGACTGTAAGGCGTTTTAGCCTAAGCCTATAATTTTGAGCAGAAATCAAAATAGTATGTATAAAAATATTGATTTACTTTTTTTGTCCACCTACATGTACCGAACAATCCAATTGTTTTTTAGTGTAAATAACGGAAATTTGATTAGCACGTTTGAGTACAGTCCGAATTTCAAAAAAAAAACAACAGAGAAGGAGTTATGCAAATTATAAAATTATCATAAACCTCATAAAAAGTAATACTTTACTTAATATTTATCCAACTTCTAAAAATTTAGTGATCGAAAGAATTGTCAGAAGAAAAGAGAAATCTGAAAATCTGAAAATATCTGAAATTAAAAAGAACGTGAGGAGCGATATCAAACTTAATTAAAAGAACATTTCCAGAGCCTACACACAGAACCAAATACAACTAGCCAGCTAGGGTTCGAACCTTGGATGTCAGTTTGGCAGCCAACAGCGTTTCTGGGTGCGCCGAACGTGCGTGAACCATCAAGAGACAGTAAAGAGTGACTTAAAAGCAAGAGAGAAAAAAAATCCTTCACTATCCATAATTTTATCGTTGTACTTATGAAAATCTTCACATAATGGATTTGTCAATAAGTCAACATTTAGAAAACAATGGAGAAACTGTAATTTTTTAAAAGATCCTTTTTCAATTGTAAAGGCTAGAATATGTTTATGAACCACCTGCGAAGCTGCTCATTTATTAACTGTCAAACATGAATCTCAAATATTCGTCATTTCTAAATTAGTTCTCTCCGGCTCCACCGCTGACCTTGTTTCCCAATTCAATACAACTTTAATGAAATTCGCCAAACTGAAATTCCAAATCATGAATTTCACACTTTTCCGATTATTGATAAAATAGGAAATTTGAACGATCAATGGAGTACTGATAATGTCGATAATTATTATAGCAGCAACGGTAAAAAACGCGGTGCTATCATTCAAAAACAAGATTATCATTGTGATGCTTGTCTGAAAAATTTTAGTACTCGAAATTAAAGAAAATTAAGACTAACCACTTTGAAAACTAGAATTATAACTGTCTGCCAGATAATCAGAGTTCGAGGTTTATTCTTTTTTCTAGCCTCCACTTCTTTCTTTTTACACCATAAACTTATTAATACAGGAAAATACAGGAGTAAAAAAATCAATAACACACCATTCATGGATATCAGGAAATACTGGAAAAATTATAATTCTGATTGCTCACTCATAAATAACTTACAAAAAAGAAGATGTCTTGAACTCTGATGTAGTTTATTAACCCAATCTTATCCTTCATAACAAGAGGAATACATAACAGCCCAACTTTGTTGATTAAAAATTTCTGAGCATTCAGAATTTTAGAAAAATTGAGGCTCGGGAAAAAGTGCATGAGAAATTTACGAATTGCCACAAGGGAAATGAGTAATTGGGTAACTTCCCTTGTGAGATAACCATACAGATACTGTAATTTTTTAAAAGACACTATTTAAAATTGAAACGGTTGAAATATGTTTAAGAACCATCTACAAAGCTCATCATTTATCAACCTTCAATTAAAAACAATCTCAAACATTATTCATTTCTAAATTAGTCCTCTCGGGCTCCACTGCTGACTTTGTTTTCCAGTTAAATAAAACTTTAATAAAATTAGCGAGACTGAAATTCAAAACCATAAACTTCAAACTTTTCCTGTTACTGAAAAAATAGGAAATTTGAACAATCAGTGGCGTACTGATAATGTCGCTCATGATTATAGTAGCAACTGTGAAAATAACGTTGCTATCGGTGAAAGACAAGATTATCATTGTGATGCTTGTCTGAAAAATTTAAGTTGTAGAAATTTCAAAAAAATCCGAACTTACAACTTTGAAAACTAGAATTATAACTGTCTGCCAGATAATCAGAGTTTGAGGTTTATTCTTTTTTCTAGCCTCCACTTCTTTCTTCTTACACCATAAACTTATTAATACAGGGAAATACAGGAGTGAAGAAATCAATAATACGCCATTCATGGAGATGAGCAAATACTGAAAAATAGAAATTTAAAATACTCACTCTCAAAATACTCACCGAAATGTAGATATTTCTTGAAGAAATGATGTGATATGCATATCCAACTATATCATTGATAAAAAGAAGAAGATATAGAATCCAAATTTTGTTGATTAAAATTTTCTGAGCATTTAGAATTTTAGGAATGAGGCTTGGGAAAAAGTGCATGAGGAATTTTCGAATCGCCACAAGGGAAATGAGTAATTGAATGACTTGAGTTGCGGTATGAAGGCAAAGAAAAATTGGAATAAAACATATTGTTGATATGGTACCGATAAGTGATCTGAAAATCTTTTTTAAAATTTCATGTAACTTTGACGTTAGAGGAGCGGGGGACATGAAAAAAATTCTTTTCAGTTCAAATTTAGCCTCTTAAGAAGTTGAACTCTTGAGTCTCTTGAGTTCAACTCCTTGAGTCGGCCGGTCACGGCGGGCCAGCCACGGCCAGCCGCGGTCGGCCGATTCGCGGCAAGCCCTATACAACTAACATGCGTATTGCCGTACTACTAAAAATCCCAAGAACATCCACAAAAACCAAAAACAACAGAAAATACGTTTTCTTGACCAACTCGAAAAATTCATTTGTGATTGGGTACAACGACATCTGAATGTTTGAATTTTAAACATTAAACTACTCTAATCGATTCACCGTCATATCCCGTTCCCGGTTGACCTTATTCAAATACACATAAAACGGAAAAATGATTAAAAGCAGCGGAATAAATATATATACGGTATACTTTAGAGAAATACTGGTGAAGGCTTCGAAAGCGGTTCCATTTTGATACAATAAAGAAGATGGTAATAAATTGGAGTCGTTCATGGTTTTATGGATATATGAGTTTTGGGTTCGTGAAAAATGGAAATCAATGAGCAGGTGATTTCATAGTGCTTGTTAGTGTCAGGTGAAGCTTTGGCTAATGAGCACTTTGATATATTTTCGTTTCAAATTTCAGTAAATTATTGTTTGAGTTAGAAAAACTGTTGTCATCGCATTCTAAAGATGATGTGGCTTTTCAGAAGAAAAATGGCAAACCGAATTAAAATACTACTGTCCTTCTGTAATAGTTTAGAAAACTATCAGTTTCATGAAATCGGTATATTAGAGTTCGTATGAATCTTATGCTTCGACCAGTATGCGGAAACAAAACAATTTCCTCAAATCTTCCACTCTCTGCCAATTTATCTCGATTTCGTGCAAAAGATATCAAAAATGTGGTCAACTGATAGAATGCTGATCAGAATACCAAAAGCATTTTGTAAGTTGACTATTTTTTGATATCTTTCATAGGAACCAAAATAAATTAGCTCAAAGTTGAAAGTTAGGGATCATCTAGTTTTTCTGAACATTTTCAAGACTACTAAACGAAAAATGAGTTTAAAGGTGGTGTGCGGTGAAATTTTTTATTGCTTTATTTTATGCAGAAATCTGTGTAGATTCCCATAAAAATAAAGAAAAAATTCAAAAAAAATTCTTTCATCGAGAAAAACGCATCAAAAAATACGCTGAGAGCCTTTAGGGACGAGGTTTTTTTCTAGGCCGCCCGGTGAGTAAAAGCGCGCGAATTCGAACTTTTAAAATTTTTTCGCTCGTTTTCACTGTTTTTTCGGTTTTTTCAAAATTTTTCAAGGTTTCTGTCAATTTTTCTTCCAGA
>NC_013487.2:3146748-3160991 GCF_000004555.2 Caenorhabditis briggsae | reverse complement strand
TTCGCGCGCTTTTACTCACCGGGCGGCCTAGAGAAAAAGCTCGTCCCTAAGGGCTTTCAGCGTATTTTTCGATGCGTTTTTCTCGATGAAGGAATTTTCTTGAATTGTTTCTTTATTTTTATGGGAATCTACACAGATTTCTGCATAAAATAAAGCAATAAAAAATTTCACCGCACACTAGGGTTCCGAATTTGAAAAAGCATGATGAGCTTTTACGTAAAAATGAGCTTTTCAAATAGCTCATTAAGGCTCATTTGATTTTGAATGAGCTTTTTGAAAAAAATAAAAAAGCTCACGCGACTCTTTTTTAGTTTTATCGAAAAGCTCACCAAGGCTCATGAGCCTTTCTGTGATTTTTATTAAGAAGCTCATATGGCTCATCATAAATAAACAAAGAAAACAAATCAGAAAAAAAATCATTGAATTCATGGAAAAATCATGAGTGGCCATGGAATACTCTAAATATCAAGTCATTTCTAGGCCATTTTAACAAGGTGGCCTACTATTGCATGTTGAGTTCCCTAGGGCACCTACTTCTATGGCCTAAAAATGTTATAACATTCACCTGATACGTTTTCTAAGTCATTTTAACGAGGTGGCCTAGAAAACTCAACTGTCAAAAGTTAGGCCACCATGTGAAAATATCTTAGAAAACATAACAGGTGAATGCTACACGATTTCTTCGACATAAATATGGTTGCCTAAAGAACTCAACAAGGAATAGATAAGCCACTGTGTCAATATAGATTAGAAAACATATTAGGTTTATGCCAGACCATTTCTGTATCACAAAAATTGATGGCCTAGAAAACTCACTTGCAAAAGTTACGCAACCAAGTGAAAATGGCGTTGAAATCGCTCGATATTCACCTGATATGATTTCTAGGCTATTTTCACATGATGACCTAATTTTTGCAAGATAAGTTTTCTAGGCCGCCATTGTTTTTTTCAGGCCACTATCGTTTCTGCCCATCAGGTCACTTGATTAGTTGAATATTTGGCTAAAGTGTTTGTTGATATTATTATTTTTGCCACGTGAACACTTTTCCAGTTCATTTTTTGAACTATGCTTCCGTGAGCCTTTTTTTTGAACAAGAGTCGACGTGAGCTTTTTTGCAAATGAGCCTTGATGAGCTTTTATCAAAATCAATAATTACGTCAAATGAGCCTCGATGAGCTTTTTTCAAAATCAATATTTTCGTCAAATGAGCCTGTGTGAGCTTTTACGTGTAGTGGGAAAAGGCTCGTATGAGCCTGCTTCATGATGAGCTCACGTGAGCTTAAGCTCGTGACTGAGCTTTTTTCGGAACCCTACCGCACACCACCTTTAATCGAAAACTTTTTCTCGATTGTAAAATCCATTGAAACAATTTATCATGGTTTATACATAAAGTGTCGATGGAACAGTTATTTTTTCAATATTTTTTTAACCATAAAGATCCTCGAAATCCCTCAACCTCAATTACTATTCGAATCGCTCTAATATTACTCATCTTTTGCTCTAATAGAACAAGTGCTCTTTGAGCTCAAATATCTCGCTTCCTCTCAGAGTAATCAAAAATTTGCAAGTTGATAAAATATTGGTGATATTCAGATGAACGTTTTATCAGTTGACAAAATTTTGATATCTTCTGAAAGAACCGAGATAATTGTGCTCGAAATGCACGTATAGGGGAGGCTAACATTTCAATACGTATATTTATATGAATGTACTTTGGTTTTAAAATCAAAAGACCCGAGAAAAAATAGGAAAATCTCTGTATAGCAAAATGAGTTTTGTCCATCTCATATTTATGAAAATCATGTAACATATACTTTTTGAAAATTATGTGATTATACTTTCCCCAATATCCCGCACGCATACGAAAATGCACAAATCTTCTGCTCTCCATTACAAGCGTATTCCGTTCTGAAAGTCATATATTCTGAATATTCTTCTACTAAACGCTTACGCCGCATTAGTAACCATTCCATTATACGCGGTCAATTGTTGACTCCATGTTAATTGTAACCCCCTTTGATAGTATCCCGTATTCAGTTTGGTGAAATTCGGATAGCCAGGAGGGAAGCGGTATAGATCTTGATTGTTCTGATTTGGAAATTCACCAAATGCCTGGAAAACGGGATCTTACGGGAGGGGGGAACTCATAGAATAATGGATTTACCTTTATTCCAGCACAATTAACAGTCCCTGTATCATCTTGACATGCCGTCTTCATGAGTCCACTGATCCAAACAGTCAGGTATTGGTAGTCGAGAGGTGTCGGGAATAGGGATCTCGCGGTGTCTGGAATTAGAGCTCAATTATCTCGGTTCCTATAAGATATCAAAAATTATATGAGATATCAAAAATATATGAGATATCAAAAATTTGTGAACTATAAATATATTGGTGATATTTCGATAAGCATTTTATCAGTTGACAGTTTTTTGAAGCCATAACTGGGTGAAAAAAAGTGTTTCAAACAGTCCAGAAATTGATTGAATTTATTTTGAAGGCAATGAGAACGCTATCCCGACATCAGTCATAAGTGATAAGATAACTTTTTTGAACCGCGTAGCTCATCTGACTCTGCGAGTGGAAAGCGGTAAATTTCAACTCCTCAAAGAGCCTTTAAAGAACTCACCAAAAATATAATTATAGTCAATGATGGTTTCAAACCCTGCCAACCAGCCACCATAAGTTTCACAAACCGCAAGTGCATTGTTTCGAGTTACTCCGGCATTTGAACTGAAGACCTGGAAACCCAAAAGTTAAATTTAAAAAAAAAATCGGTCTTCAAGTTTTTTAACTGTTTCAAACACTGCATGTAGGGATTCTAGTGAGATTTTGTTTAATGGTACATCGCATGTACGTAATTATGTTTTCTCTCTCTCATTCAAAGTAAAGCATAAAAAATTTACCTTAATACAAAATGGACCAACTGCCCTTGGAACTTGTTTCCAGGTGTCGTCCGGGCAAACCCTCCCGGAAGAAATGATCCATAACGGGTCCGAGTAGGTCATTGTGTAGCCATTGGAATTTTTCTGAAGATTTAAGAATGCTAGTTCAACTTCCTCATCCTCTTAGCAAGAAACTGCTTACCGTGTACGTATAAACATTGGAGACTATTTCCACTGGACACGAATTCTGAACATCAACTTTTACTGCGATTTCGATTCCTTTTGAGAGATCTGATTGAGTGATTGAACTGATTGTGTAGATGTCACATAGGATACAAGTGGTGCCGTTTCCGTAGGATAGCTGGAAGATGACGCTTGTGAATTTTCAACATAAAAGTTGCTAATAGTAATATTTATCGGTTTCATGAAACTGTTTTAAATTTGCAGAATTCTCATTGAAGTAATAATCCCGACAATATCTGGACTGATTAGAACAATTTTTAAACAGAAGTTCTAATTCTGTTTAGTACATCTTGAATTTTCAGACAAATCGAAGAATTTTGAAAAACGCATTTTTCCGAAATACGGAAAACGGAAACGGAAACAAATATACATTTTCATGAGTTGATAATTTCAAAAAACCATTAATACCGCGTTTTCCAAGTTCCAAAATTAAAAATATTCCAAAATCTGCAAAAATCCATATTTCTTTAAAAATCTGAAAGTTCTAGAAAGCTGAAATTCCTAAAAGTATCAAATTTTCAAAATCTAATACATTCAAAATTTTCGTGTTTCAAAAACACTTGAAAATTTTGAAAACTGTAATTTCTAATAATATGAAATTTGGGAAACTGTGAAATTTCTGTGAATATAATATTCGACAGAATCCGACATTTATAAAAGTATGGAATTTCAAGCATCTGAAATTTGGAAAATTCTGATATTTCGGGAAAAAAAACCTGAAATTCAATAAAACCAAAAATGTAAAACTTCAAAAAGTCAGTAATTTCAGAGTTAGGTAATCGAAAAATCCAGATTGGAAATCTTAAAATCAAGATTTTAAAATCATTTTTCCCTGAGAAGGCCAAATCTTGATATCTTACTGTAGATCATAAATTCAAAAGTTCTGACTCACCATACACCACTCCATTCCAACACACAAATCCATACAACCTTGGAAATCAGCAGCTGCATTCAAAGTACAGGACTTGGACTCTTCTTCAGATGTTGGGTAACCCCAGAAATGGAGGATCGTGGCGTTCTGAATCAACTATGTCTGATTAAGAATGTCATACCGTAAAAACTATATTAGAAGGGCCGGACCTTCTATTACAAGGAACCTTCAATCAAAGGGGGGTCTCTTAATACAGGCCCTTGAAGTAACTGCCACAAACCGTTTTCACCAGGTAACAAAGGAACAGGAGAATATACATTGTAAGGCTAATAAAATTCAGAAAATATGATTTTATGACGAAACAATGAAAAGAAATGAAAAATAGTTGCCGATGTAAGGCGGGGGCCGCTTTGTTTTCGGTGGTGCCAATGGAGATGATCTCATTCATATTTAGTGTGGAATAGTAATACGAAAAAGGTGTGTTTAGTTTAGTTGGGATCTTCATTGCTTTGAATTTCAGTTTTTTTTTCAGGAGAATCCATTTCCGTGTGTATACTAGAATTAGAAAAAAATCATCTAGCGGTTATTAGCGGTTAGAAACATTGAAAATTTTGTGAATTTGAAATTTCCGAAATTCTGAAGGATTCTGAGATTTGTATTCGAAATTTTAAAAGGTTAAACCGATGGAAAAAATCTATGAACCGCGGAAAAAAGCAGGCAGTTTTGATTTTCAAAATTGCGATTTTCGTGTTTAGAAGTCCTCGAAGTTTTACTATTGAGCTAGTCATTTTGCAAACAAAAGTTTCAGAACCGCTTGTTTCAGAACGTCCAATTGCGGAATAATCAATTCTAAAAATCTCTTGTTTTTTCAACATTTTCTTACTACGATTTGAGCTTTAATAATTTTTACTTTGAACTTGGACCTTTTTTCGAAACTGTAAAAATTTCCCGAAAAGTTCAGAGATTCTGTTATTTCAAGATTCTGAGATTCCGAGGTTTGAGATTACCAGATTCGGTTATTATGATTTTGCGAAATTCTAAAATTCAAAATTTGTAAAATTCTGAAATACTGCAATTCCGAAATTCTGGAATATTGAAATTCTGGAATTCAGAAAGTCAGAAATTCAGAAATTCAAAAATTCTGAAATTCTGAAAATTGAAATTCAGATCCAATTAACAGTACAGTGTTTTCCAAAAATTTATGACAATCATGAAACATTAAAAACTTTCAATTCTAAAAACTTTATTCCAATCTCAACCGAAAACTAATAATGATCATTTTCAACTGGCCAAAACGCCACAAGCATACGAAAACGCACAAATTTTGTTTTCTCCATTGCAAGCGAATTCACATCTGAAAATCAATAATCTAAAACTTTCTCCCCTAAACACTTACGCCGCATTAATGACCATTCCATTATAAGCTGTCAATTCTTGACTCCATGCTAATTGTAGACACCTTTGATAGTATCCAGATGACAGAATCGTGAAGTTTGGATAACCAGATGGGAACTTGTATAGGTCCCAGTTTGTTTGAGATGGGAATTCTCCGAAAGCCTGGGAAATGGAAATATTGGAGTGAATTTTAGGGATCCTCACAGCAAATCCTGTACAATTCGTTGTTTGTGGAGTATCAGCGCACGTGGATCTCATGAGTCCACTAAACCAAACTGACAGGTATTGGTAGTTGAGCGGCGTTGGGAATAGCGATCGGGCGGTGTCTCAATTTTAGAGCTTAATTATCTCGGTTCTCATAAGAGATATCAAAAATTGGCCGACTAGCAAAATGTTGGTGATATTATAACAAACATTTTATCAGTTGACAAATTTTTAACGTCTCTCGTGGAAAGCGAGATAATTGAGTTCAAAATACTAAGCGGTAAGGATCAGAGGAAAACGACCAGTTACGGTACATCAATGTCTAACTAAATAACTCTAATTGATCATAAAATAGGTGTTTCAGAGAATTTATACATCCTGGAATGTAGTGTCAATAAAGTTTCAATTTCCTCAACCATTTGAAACCGTAAACTTTATACCAGCGAAAGTTAGAAAAAGTGCAGACAACTAGAGAATCGTTTAGCTGGCTGTGTATCATTTGACCTGTATTTGTAAGTACCATTTCTTCTTGAAACTATCTTTCTAGCCCATTAAACTCGAGAAAGTCAGTGAAACTAAATTCGCAAAACTTTATGCTTTAGATTTCTTAGTGGAAACAGTAAAAATGTACTGTTTCGGTTTTTGAAATTGAGCGTATTTGCTTCAATGAAACTGCTGATGTACAACGCATTACGAATTGCGGTCAGAATGATATTAAAATCCTGTTATCTCAAAATCTTATGACTATTCCTATGAAAACTACGTCTAGCGACTACCGTACGAAATTACGTCTACGACTAAAGACGATCGTACACAAGGTTATCTTAAGCTCAATTATCTCAGTTTCTACAACACATATTTAAAAAAGTCAACTAATAAAATGTCAGACATATTACGACTAACATTTTACCAGTCCACAGCTTTTCGATATTTTTTACATTATTTCCGCTAATTGAGCTCAAAGTGCAGGTATATCGTACTCACCAAAAATATAATTAAACTCTGCGATTCCATTGAAACCTGTCAACCAAGCGTTGGTTGTTGTATTGCAAATAACAGTAGCATTGTTTCTGGAGACCCCTTGGTTTGAGCTCGTTACCTGGAAATTTGTTCTTAAAAAATATTCTTATTTCAATTTCAGCATATCTCGGTGTTCTTTTTTCAAAAAGTGATGTATTGTGCAAATTCCCAAGAACACAAAATACTGTTCGAATTTCAGCATATCTGGAGGTGACTTTCCGGCTCCTAATTGATCCATTTTCCCACACCCAGAAGCCAAAAAGCCTTTCTGCTCCTAAAAACTGCGATTGGGACTCACCTTTATACAAAACGGTCCTGCTGGTCTTGCGAACATTCTCCATGAACTATTCGGACAACTTTTAGTTATCGATATGGTCCATGTAGGGTCGGAGTAGGTCATCGTGTAGCCGTTGTTGCCATTCTGAAGTCTTTATTAATGTTTTCAGCTAATTTTCATTTAACAAGAGCCAAAAAAATTTTTCTGCTTCGTTCACATTATCTATACTGATCACAACTTGTTTTTGATAATGGGTGAAACTTTGGAAGAGAGACCCCATTAAATTTTACAAGTAACTTTATTACAATTTGTGAGGAAGTGATCTCATAGTACTTTAAAGGTGGGGGGACAGGAGATTTTTCGTAGTTTTTTTGTAGCTAGAGTATGCATTCTACCGTGACGGTGTACAACGCTTAACGCAACTCTGCGTACAGCTGTCGTCCTCGCCTTTATGTATGCAATCGGGCGACCGCTTTCTCTTTGCCCGTGTAGCTCAGTCGGTAGCGGCGTCGCACCCTCAATCCTCGCCCCACACGTTCAACTCCTCGAGGGGCATATTTAAACGAAATTTCGAGAACATTATTTTTTTCATGTCCCCCCACCTTTAATGAAAAATTTTCAAAAAATTGCTCACCGTAAAAGTATAAACATTGGAGCCCGCATCAACTGGACACGAATTTTGGCCATCCACTTTTACTGCTATTTTTATACCATTTGAGGAATCGGTTTGAGTGATTGATGTGACTGTGTAGATGTCACAGAGGACACAAGTGGTGTCGTTACCATATGATAGCTGAATTTGATGGAAAATGGAGGAAATGACAAAAAAATTGTGTTCCATGAAATTATTATCAGTTTCGGTTTGGAAGAAATGTGCTGTCGGACGAGGTTTTGATTCTTACATTGTTAAACTCACGAAAATCAGGAACATTGAGAAATGTTCTCTGCTTCTTGGATCTGTGATAGTTTCTTTTGTTTTTCAAATTTTACTTCTGCACACATCTTTATCATTATTTCTACTGATCGGATAAAAGCCAATGTCTATGTTGTTTCAACTATGATTCAATTATTATTCTTGTTCCTTAAATCGATGAACTTTTCTTAATTTTGAAATATAAAAATTAGATATGCTATATCCTCTTCCCAAATTTATTTTGGAAAGTTTGGTACTTGAAGCGATTCATCTTATTTGAGTCAATTTTTACAAAAAATGTTCAATTGCAATATTGTAGCTATATTTTTGTTCAGCACATCTCACGAATTTTAAGCTTATCTAAAAAATCTATTATATTTTGTAGACATTCGAAGTTGAATATTTTTCTACTAAAGTTAGATAAAAAATGCGACCATAGCTCAGCAACTCTTCATTTCGGCTAAACAAAAAGAAATCGTTTAAAAAATATTGTTTATATACCTTTTCAAAATTTCACCGTTTCAAAACCAAAAAATTTAGAAATTAGGATGTTCCAACTGATCCATCGCGATCAATCCTAAAATTTGCTAAAAGTTTTTGGACATTTTCAATCTCTGTTTTTCAATCGATTATTCATTTCAATTAACACCATAACTGTGTCGATCATTTGCTGATTCCAATTTTTCGCATTTTCAAAACGTATTAATTTTCAAACAATTTTTGGAATGAATGTTTCGATCCACTCTGTCTTTTTATCACATCACAACTAACAATAAGATTTTTAAAAAATCTAGAAGATTTTCTACATTTCATATTGAGTGGGACGCGAATAATTGAAAAAAAAGCAAATCACAACCTCGCCAAATGATCAATAATTGCTGTTGATAATTTAAAATTAGGTTAACACTTTGAAGAAATTGAGAATGTTTTGAATTCAAAGTATGAGTTTTTTTCCAAAAAATTGATGTTGCAGCAGCACACTGATAGACTTTGAAGGTTACAGTAGTCTTCGGAGAAACTAAAAGGTGTAAACACCAACAAGCAAAAATGCACGCACTATCTCTCCTGTATACACTCCTTCAACACTAAACCAAAATACCCAACGAGAGCCGAAATTTTTACAGTGTCATAATATTGAGAATTCTCTTTCGTTTTTTCCGTCTTTCACTCACATTTTGATTTAACATTTTTCACCCACCATACAACGGCCCATTCTCCCGGGGTACATCAGTATGGGGTACATCGTGCTCATGGGGTACAAAGTCTCAGAGGGTACATAGTCTCATGGGGTACATTTTAGGTATAATCTCATGGGGTACATTTTTCGCTTTCTCATGGGGTAAATCTCTGAAATACTCAGGGGGTACATCGCATTGTCTCAGAGGGTACATCGCATTGAATCTCATGTGGTAAACATCAAGTCGGATTCTACAGTTTCAGCGCTCATAGCTGCCTGATTTTTCCAACATTCGTTACATATTATGAGTGGTTTTTTTTGTTTTCCATGTAGTTATTCAAGAATGTAATTTCGCTTTTGATGTGGTTTGGAACAGAGATAACTGTCCAACATTATTTCTTCTCATTCATAATTCAGAAACATTTGGCTGATTGAAGAAAAATTGCCTATTGCAAGATATTCGGAGATTTCCGATGACCGAGGAGTTAGACGAAGCAACCAGGTGCCAGCTCAGTCAATCAAAGCTACCACAACGAAACGTTTTACACTTTCAGTGCTCTTGAGAAATGATGAGAAATCGTAAACATAGTGATAAGGAAAACATGTTCTTTATTTTTACCCTAACCGGGCATTAAATCATATAACATGAATTAGTTTCACAAAAAAAAATTGGGAGGGCAAAAATGAAAAAAAAAATCATTTTTAGTTACTGAAGAGGTTCTTCGAGTCTTCCAATTTTCAGAAATCCAGCGAATCGTCTTCACGTTGATTTGTGGGCGATGAGTGGATTCAGTTGATGGAGGAAGATCATCATCCAGAACATCCAGCAGCAAACAGCGGTCATGACGATCATCGATTGGATGATTCCTCTGTTAGGTCCCTTCAGCACAATCCATGGTCCTCCGAATCCAATGGCATCCTAGGTGGCGGAGACAGAGACGAGTAGAATGAAGAATCCGATCTGAAACTCACACTTGAGTAATTAATTTGTTTGATTTTAAGAGGGAGTACACAATTTCCAAAAATTTTGAGATTTTATTACCACTCGATGCGAAATTAGGGCGCGGGAAGAAAATTCTTAAGAACCATTGTCCAAAAATGCCTTTTTTTCGATAAACGGGTCAAAAACAGGCAAAAAAATCAACTGAGATGGTGCAAATAAGCTATTTCTGGGGACGCATGAATCCTTAAGGGTGCACGTGAAAAATTGCACTCTCAGTTGACTTTTTTGCGCTGTTTTTGACCCATATTTTAAAAAATGAGGCTTTTTTGTACAATGGTCCAAGATATTTTTTCTCCTAATTCTGCATTGAATGTTACCGAAATCTCAAAAATCCCAATTTGTGTTCTACCCTTTTAAACAAGTATTTGAAAATGCATAAAAACTTACTTTTTTTTTTAAATCGAAGATTTTGTTGTTGGAAGATCATCGGGCTGTGCGGAGGAAGGCTTCTGAAAAAAAGGATACTGATTTCGTGTCGGAAGGATGAAAACAATGCAAAATTACGACGGAAAGAATAAAATCTAAGATTTTAAAACTGGAACAGCGAGGAAAAAAAATTTGAGCTATAAAAGCAGCAGATACGTTCATATTTCGTCATTAAAAATTTACAACAAGAAAATCAGTTCAATTTTTTTTAAATTGATAAAATCGTAAAAAATCGATAAAATCGTTAAAAAATTGATAAAATCGTGAAAAAATTGATTGATAGCGTTCGCGGCCTAAAATTCACATGCATTAACGTATGATACTCACTAGGGAATGACTCACAGAAGATGTGGAGTTATGGGACGAGACCTATATCATTCGAAAGAGGATGAAATTTCATTTTCAAATATATGCTCAGTTTTTGCGGCGGCCTCCGCTAACTCGAGAAATTTAGGTCAGAAGTTTTCAGTAGATTTTGCACTGAAATGCATACGTGAACGCTTCCACGTCCTCATTTCTTTTATACGCTTTGAAGAACCATTGAAAACAGCAGTGGGATGGTTCAGTGGTAAAGCGGCGGGATGGGGAAATGGTACTCTATGGTTCGACTCCTTCATAGTCGAAACTCTTTTTTTATTTTTTGTTGGTTTTTTATATGACCTGTTTTTGAGCTCAAAAGCTGTTTTCAGCAGTTTTCCATACTCTAAACACCTTTGGCATCTTGTCAAATACAAATTAACCAAGTTTTTGGAAAAAAAATTTCTGAAGAAAATTCGCATGTTTTCATGATCCATACACCTCTTTTCAAATTTTCAAAAAAAAAATTTTTTGAAACACAAAGAAATCTATATTTATTATTATAACGATTATTATTATGTCTCGCTTTTATAGACGGGCGGCGAACGGGCGGCAAGCGGGCGGCTCACCGCCCGCCCGGATGGAAACCCTACTGGAATAATCCCGCCAAGGATAAAAAAATCGGAAAATTTGAAAAGAGGTGTATGGATCATGAAAACATGCGAATTTTCTTCAGAAATTTTTTTTCCAAAAACTTGGTTAATTTGTATTTGACAAGATGCCAAAGGTGTTTAGAGTATGGAAAACTGCTGAAAACAGCTTTTGAGCTCAAAAACAGGTCATATAAAAAACCAACAAAAAATAAAAAAAGAGTTTCGACTATGAAGGAGTCGAACCATAGAGTACCATTTCCCCATCCCGCCGCTTTACCACTGAACCATCCCACTGCTGTTTTCAATGGATCTTCAAAGCGTATAAAAGAAATGAGGACGTGGAAGCGTTCACGTATGCATTTCAGTGCAAAATCTACTGAAAACTTCTGACCCAAATTTCTCGAGTTAGCGGAGGCCGCCGCAAAAACTGAGCATATATTTGAAAATGAAATTTCATCCTCTTTCGAATGATATAGGTCTCGTCCCATAACTCCACATCTTCTGTGAGTCATTTCCTATGTAGTCAAGCAACAATTCGCTGCGTAGGCAACATCGCTTCGAGACCATGCAATATGTGTCGATTTACGAAGAGTTAAAAAATTCGACGCTTTCACACGAGTTTCGAACTTATTAAAATTTGATTCGAATAAATAAAACGAAATGGATACACAAATGTGGACCAAAAGTGGTATTTTTTCCTCATTAACCAAAAATGTTCTCTCCTGGTTGCTTCGTCTAACTCCTCGGTCATCGGAAATCTCCGAATATCTTGCAATAGGCAATTTTTCTTCAATCAGCCAAATGTTTCTGAATTATGAATGAGAAGAAATAATGTTGGACAGTTATCTCTGTTCCAAACCACATCAAAAGCGAAATTACATTCTTGAATAACTACATGGAAAACAAAAAAAACCACTCATAATATGTAACGAATGTTGGAAAAATCAGGCAGCTATGAGCGCTGAAACTGTAGAATCCGACTTGATGTTTACCACATGAGATTCAATGCGATGTACCCTCTGAGACAATGCGATGTACCCCCTGAGTATTTCAGAGATGTACCCCATGAGAAAGCGAAAAATGTACCCCATGAGATTATACCTAAAAGTACCCCATGAGNACTATGTACCCCCTGAGACTTGGTACNCCATGAGCAAGAAGTTCCCCCGGAGTGTGTTCCCCCATTGATGTACCCCGGGAGTATGGGCCCCATACAACTATCGCTTTCCAAACACGCTTCCATACATCCACTAAAATCTGCTACCGTAGTGTTTTGAGTACAGTACTGCAAAACGCCAGCAATTGGGTATCCCCAAAACAACAACATGTTAACTGTGCCATTCTGAAGTGTTTTTTAATTTTCAAGAATTGCTGGAAGATTCTTACTGTAATTGGTGTAAAAAAGAAAAAGAAGAATATGCAGACAGGGACAATCATGTTCCGAAAACAAGGAAGAGACAGAATATAAAGGTCGAATCGGAAAAAAAAAAGCCATGAGACATTTTTTGTTGGAGATGTTTCTTGCTTTTTCGGTGGTGCCAAGGAGATGAGACTCATTATTTGGAAGAGGAAACATAAAAATATATTTTATCGTCTGGAGAATATGAAAAAGGAAAATCAGATTTTATTGAGCTGGTTCAACACAGAAATATGCCACGGCACAGTTTGTGGTGCCACCAGTGCAATTTAAGTTGAGCCTGGAAATGGTAATTAGGATAGTTGGGATTACTATGGTTACTCATGATTACAGCTCAATTAAACATGATTTCCTTGAGGAACTAAACGTCGGCAAGTTCCGTGTAGCTCCGCTCCGTTCTTTAACCCGTAAATTCTATTTCAATAAATTAAGTTAACACCAATTAAGGTACTAATTACTCACATTAGTAATACTTACATAGCGTTTCCCACTTTTCCATGATTTTCTGTCGATTGTTGAGCTGTTTGGAGCCATAAACGTTCTTGGTATACTTTTGCAGAAGTCATAATTGTGAAATTCACAAATTTTGAAACGAAATCGTAGGCAGCAAAGTTTTCCTGTTAACCTAATTGTGGATTATCTATTTCAATCGGATATCACTCGGTTGCAAAACAATTCAACTGTACATGGTGTCCCTTAAGTATGGAGACTTTGGTTTTTGGGTCTAAAACCTAAAAAAGAGGGGTATCATCAAAAACGAACTTTATTTTCTGATGGAAGAGATCAAGAGGAACAGGTATATGCAAAGATATTCAAAGTTTGATCCTTTGGCCTTGATGCAGGCCTTAAGAAGATCCGCAAAAAAAGTCACTGTGGGCCGCAGGTAGTTGGTGTCTATTGGACATATGAGGAGATTTCGACCACTGAGTTGCTTCAAGAAGCCCAAAAAATCAGCAAATGTCGTTAAAAGATAATACCAGGTCCCTTAAACGTTGTTTGGGATGAAGAAAGATATTCCCAAAATCTGTTATGACCTGAGCAGGTCAGACAGCTGAAGTTAGAGCTCAACTGGTCCTCAGTGGTAAAAACGGAAATCCCGATTCGGATTTCTACCAAAATATGAGTTCGAAGGCTTTTTTACTTTCCTGAGCTACTAGCCAAGTTAGCCAAAACCCATTTACTATGCAAAAAGATTCAGCACCGTTGATATCTACGATTTAACCAAATCGGCGATCGAAGCTTATTTCACGCGACTTTGGGCGATAGCGAATTGTACTTTTGGAATTTTTGGCAAAATTGTAACGGTTGCGAAACAGCAGGAAAAATAGGCGGGTTCTTAAATATGTTGAAAAAAAGTGTTTCGCAACAACCTATTACTTTTGTTGTCATTTTGTTCTAAGAACGAATGGCAATTAGGAGAGTTTGTAACTGGAAAGTTATGCAATTGCAAAAAAAAATCAGACA
>NC_013487.2:3145520-3146648 GCF_000004555.2 Caenorhabditis briggsae | reverse complement strand
TCAGTCGGACCATTGTGAAGAGGTCTACAACATTTACTGTTTCCATTACCTGTGAAGGACATGATGGTTATAAGAAGAATGTTTTAGAACAATCATCAGCTTAAGTAAAATCTAGATCCTCAAAACTAAAAAACTCACGATTGGATGGCGAGAGACGATCCTGCTGATTTGCCCCATCGACGCTTGGTGGCGATGCGGATCCTCCAGAAGCTCTAGACGAAGATCCACGAGTGTTTCCACCAATGACGGCGGCACCACCTCTTCCACACTGGCACTGACAAGTGCATCCAGTACGTCCGATCGGATTAATGAACATACGATCCAAAAGCTCATCAGCCTGAACACCAATGCTTCTCTCGTTCTTGGCACTTGGTGGCATTGCCAAGATGGAGTTGAAGTTGTGGCCTCCGAGGAGGGTCTCGTTCATGCCGAGCGATGAGAGACGTGGATTGTTGGAAGGGGTGTTGGACCAGGTGTTTGGTGAGAACAGTGGGCTCCATTGGTCTCCGCTGTTGCCGCTTTGGGAGAGAGATGATTGAGAGTCCCAGAGGGAGCCAGGGCGAGCGGCGGCTGGTGTCATGGCGTGCTGGAATAGGAACTTTGTGGAATCTGTCTAGATTTAGCTAGCGATCACGGAATTTCAAGAAAATTATTTTTTTCATGTCCCCCCCACCTTTAATGAAGTTGTTCTATCACACAATCAGAACTCCCATTGTGCATTTTTGTTAATAAATAATTTTCTCAAAATAAGTTGATTTAGTGTTTTGCAGTGATGGGAGGAATTTCCGTTTCCGTTTCCGTTTTCCGCCCGGTTTTTAGAGATTTTTTCCGTTTCCGTAAAAGCGAAATTCTATTTCCGTTTCCGTTTTCTGGGAAAACCGTCAATTTTTTTCAACGGAAACGGAAAAAAGTAAAAATTGACGAAAAGATTAAACTGAAACTGGCTCGAATAAAAGAATGGATAATGAGGCAAATATAGCCTTCAAACTTAAAAAGTTTTTATTTTCATGTTTGATGGGAAAACAAATCCTGAAAAATAGACGAAAACAGAAATTTCCGTTTTTGTTTTCCGCCCGATTTTTGAAGATTTTTTTTCCGTTTCCGTTTCCGCGGAAAAAAATTACGTTT
>NC_013487.2:3137369-3145426 GCF_000004555.2 Caenorhabditis briggsae | reverse complement strand
CTGGTTTTTTACCTAGTAAAATAACCCCATCAGTTAATCGATTTACTAATTTTCTGTTTCTCACACCCAAATTAAACTTATTTTTTTGATCACCCAGTATTACTTTGAACGTATGGCCAGCTAATTATCACTTCTGGAAATCGGAAGTGAAATGTAGCGGAACCCGGTGCACCTTCATTCCTTCCATATGAAAAGTTCATTGAATAGGTCCTCGATTTTCCAGTTTCAGAATTTTGTGAAACCTGTATATTTTTTGACAGTTTATCGGTCTCTTGACAGTTCGACCCAAAATATTAGATCTAGGAACTCGGAAAAATATTACAGTGAACAGTGCTTAATTCACAAAATGGGCGTGAAAAACATTTCGGTCAATTTGAAAGTCACTCTGTTTCAAACTGTTCAAACTTTTGAAAAGTTAAAATTTTTGTTTCATTATCCTGCTGAAATTGGTCGAATCTTTCAATTTTTTAAATCTGCATTTACGTATACTGGCTACTTTGCAACAAGACGTTTTAGAACCGCGCTTTTTAGTATGAGCTCATAATTCCTAAAGGTGGGAGGACATGAAAAAAATAATGTTCTCGAAATTCCGTTCAAAGATGCCCCTCGAGGAGTTGAACTTGTGAAGGCGATGATTGAGGGTGCGGCGCCGCTACCGACTGAGCCACGCGGGCAAAGAGAAAGCGCACACTGATAGTCTGGGCTTGATAAACATTTTCTAAATGTTTTAGAAATAATTAGTGCAAAAAAAACATGAAATATTTTCATTGTTTCAGTAAGTCCGAAATTGATTACAAGCAATGGAGCTATTCAAAGACTTGATCTTATAATACGGTCCCGTCAGAATGCATACCGTGATTTCTTTAACAGTATTTTCACCAAGAATACAAATATTTATGAATTTTTGGTTCCAATTTGTTTTCGTTTATCGACTAATTGAAAAACAAAATGAAGATACTAAGCCTATTCAAGGTTGAATGTTTTCTCCTCCTTTTTAAGCGCAAGAAACCTTAAACCTTCAATGTGCCGTTGCAAATTTTGTCAATTGATCTTCGCAAACTAACTCAAATTACCCATACTTCTACTTCAAATACGAAATTTGCAATTTTACTGTAGAAATTACAGGGTGCGGCAAAAGTATGGTAACACAAGTTTCGCGCAAGCTGGTGGGCGCAGCGCACTTTTAGTGTCCTGATTTTACATTCATTATTTTCAGCATGTCTTAATTACCTTATTACCAAATTCTCAATTCTTTTGGTTGACTTTTACAGAAATGGTGACAAGTTCTATACACCTAGGTACCCTCGTCGATGTGGCCAAGAGAGGGGTGGGCACAGGTAGCATCGGAAAATCGTTTGGAATCTTACGAACAACCCTGTGGATAACCATGGAATGGTTTGTTTAGTTAAATACTGTCAAGAACTGTCTAAAAAACATAAGATCTCAAACTTTGATCATTCTGAAGAAATGCAAGACCGTCCAAAAACGAGTTTGTCAAAATCCGCACCGAAGAAAGAAAAAATGAGCCTGGAGATCCGAAAATCGAATTCTCATTGAAAAATTATCTAGTTTCTTTCCCGAGATCTGAGCTATCTAATAGGCATAGTAACATGACCAAAAATTTTCATATCATCAGAACGTCATGGTTTTGGTGCAACAACCTCCAAATTCTAATTTTTGTAGATTTAGGGGTGAAAATCAACAAAAAGTACTAGTGTGAAGAAATTTTCAAGGTTTATGTTCTTTCGTGGGCTAAATCCTATTTTGAAAACCATGTTTGGACTATTCAACGGGATTCTGCTCCCGCTCACAAGACAAAAATCATTCAGCAATGATGCACGGCCAATTTTTCAATATTCAGTATGACTTGCGAATGGTCACCCTCGTCGCCAGACATGAATCTGTTGGACTATTCCGCATATGGAATATTTCAGTCGAGGCTCCAAGCACGTCCAGAACCAAATTTGTAGCCATTGAAATCAAGTTTGGTCTCAGACTGGGTCAATTTATCTCCAAAATACCCCCGTGCCACAGTAGATGCGTTCCCGAAGAGACTCATCGATGTTGTGAAGAACAAGGCAACCGCGTCGAACAAGTTTTATAATTTCAGATTTAGAAAGTATTCAGTAAACTATTGTCTAATTTTCATGATGATAAGGGCCATTTTGGGAAAGTTACATCACATTGAATGTGTTACCATACTTTTGCCGCACCCTGTAAAGTGATGAACAATTTTCAAAAGTTCGAGAAGAAAACGTACCCTTTTTCCAAAACTTGTTATCAGAAATCACGAAAAAAAAAAGGAATTTTTAAGACAAGTATATGAAAAAACCTCTAACAACTCCGATTGTTCATTGTGTGAAACCAACAAAAAGGAGGACTACGGCGTAGCTCATATTTTCTTTGAATCGATTGGTTTTAAAAATTTTAATTGGTGATTAGAGGGTTTGAAAAGTCGTCAAAACTGTATAGACAATTATCGATTAGGATAAAGCAAAGGGTGAAAAAAGAGTCGGAAATGACTTCTACTTATTGTTAAAATGAGCTTATCTTGTTTTGTAGATCTAACAAGCAAGTTCTGCAATTTCCAGATTATTCAAATGAAAGCAAAGAATGAAAACATGTAAAAATTATATGTTCAATACGTAACAGAGAAATTTTACAGAAGATTGGACTAGTAAAATAGAAGACCAATTCAAAAATCCTTTCTGGCGAAATATAAAGTTATATATTCTAAAATGGACAACCGACTACATATTACCCTTCCCACTTCAAGTTGCTTCATCACGTTTGAACTTTTTTTTCGCACCGTGAAACAGACCTTTAATAGAACACCATCCTACGCTTTGAGTTCAACTATCTCAATTACTGTGAGATTTATGAAAAGTGTGGCAACTAATAAAATATTGTTGATGTTATGACGAACATTTTATCAGTTGACAAAATTGAGAATACGTAAATGCAGATTTAAAAAATTGAAAGATTCGACCAATTTCAGCAGGATAATGAAACAAAAATTTTAACTTTTCAAAAGTTTGAACAGTTTGAAACAGAGTGACTTTCAAATTGACCGAAATGTTTTTCACGCCCATTTTGTGAATTAAGCACTGTTCACTGTAATATTTTTCCGAGTTCCTAGATCTAATATTTTGGGTCGAACTGTCAAGAGACCGATAAACTGTCAAAAAATATACAGGTTTCACAAAATTCTGAAACTGGAAAATCGAGGACCTATTCAATGAACTTTTCATATGGAAGGAATGAAGGTGCACCGGGTTCCGCTACATTTCACTTCCGATTTCCAGAAGTGATAATTAGCTGGCCATACGTTCAAAGTAATACTGGGTGATCAAAAAAATAAGTTTAATTTGGGTGTGAGAAACAGAAAATTAGTAAATCGATTAACTGATGGGGTTATTTTACTAGGTAAAAAACCAGTGAAATACTAGGTTTTTACCGGTATTTTACATAGTTAAAAAGCACATAACAATTCATATTTCTTGAGACATTCAAAACACCAGTGATGGGAGGAAACGCATTTTCCCGAAATACGGAAAACGGAAACGGAAATAGAATTTCACTTTTACGGAAACGTAATTTTTTTCCGCGGAAACGGAAACGGAAAAAAAATCTTCAAAAATCGGGCGGAAAACAAAAACGGAAATTTCTGTTTTCGTCTATTTTTCAGGATTTGTTTTCCCATCAAACATGAAAATAAAAACTTTTTAAGTTTGAAGGCTATATTTGCCTCATTATCCATTCTTTTATTCGAGCCAGTTTCAGTTTAATCTTTTCGTCAATTTTTACTTTTTTCCGTTTCCGTTGAAAAAAATTGACGGTTTTCCCAGAAAACGGAAACGGAAATAGAATTTCGCTTTTACGGAAACGGAAAAAATCTCTAAAAACCGGGCGGAAAACGGAAACGGAAACGGAAATTCCTCCCATCACTGCAAAACACTAAATCAACTTATTTTGAGAAAATTATTTATTAACAAAAATGCACAATGGGAGTTCTGATTGTGTGATAGAACAACTTCATTAAAGGTTGGGGGGACATGAAAAAAATAATTTTCTTGAAATTCCGTTTAAAGATGCCCCTCGAGGAGTTGAACTTGTGAGGGCGATGATTGACGGTGCGGCGCCGCTACCGACTGAGCCACGCGGGCAAAGAGAAAGCGCACGCCCGATTGCATACATAAAGGCGAGGACGACAGCTGTACGCAGAGTGACATTAAGCGTTGAACACCGTTACGGTAGAATGCATACTCTGGCCCCAAAAATCCCCCGTCAAATCTCCTGTCCCCCCACCTTTAAGGGTCAAAATTTTACTGTTATTTTTTGGTAAAATGAAACAGGAAACATTCGAATTAAATTTGCAAAAAATTGAGTGAGTTATGTCTGATCGGAATTAGAAGTTAGATTCTCATAATCGAATACAGATCAAAACATTAATGCACAAAAAATCATATGTTCAATATGAAGCAGTTAACAATTTCAAAAGATTCAACTAGCAGAAAGGCAAATCTCATTAAGACTATTATATTTGAACTTTGAGCTCAATTGACTCGGTTCAAAAATCTGTTAACTACAAAAATATTGGTGATATTATGATAAAAATTTTATCAGTTGACAAATGTTTTGCTATCTCTTATAGAAACCAAGATAATTGAGCTCAAGATGCAAGTAGTGTGATTACTGTTACAAGTGATTCGTATAGTATTTAGTGTTTTCTCGTTTTTTCAATACGTCTGATAAAACCAAATTTCAAAATGTTTTATTCAAGTTATTTATTTTTCCCTTTTCTCCGATTTTTTTGTTTCACAAAAACAAAATCGTCTTTGAGATGAGCGTAGAGATCGTAGCTGAAAATTCAAGATTTCTTTCGAAAAATTTAATAAAAATCTTACTATTTCAAGTTCTCCATTTTTTCTGACCCGTTAACTTCTTCCGATAGTTCATCAAGACTATTGTTATAAAATCTCCAAATTTCATTGTTTATCTCTTTTTGAGAATCTTCATAATTCAATTTTCGTCTTCTATGGGCATAATAGGGTTCTAAAAATCTCAAAATTTTGGATTTTTTTTTCCAAAAAAAACTCACCTCTTCTTCCATAATTGCTCGCCACAAAATACTGCTCTCCGAGTCGCATATAATTTCTTGGAGCTCTCAAAAAATTATAAACGATAATTGTAGATTGTTTGTCCGCTTTGATTTCAGAGGTTCCAGATTTTTTGGGTTTTTCTGGCAATCGATTTTCGGGACGAAAATTGGAGTATGGTTGTCCGAATATTGAATTTTGGGACATACAATTAAAATGGCCAGAATAATTTTTCTTAGAAATCATTTTGTAACTGTGTAGCGTTTGAATCCCAAAATCTTGTGGGGCATGGACGAATGGGAGATCTTTAAATTTGTGGCTGTATCTTTGTTATTTTTGCCCAGAACTTTATGAAAGCTATAAATTTAGATTTAACTGTTTAATAGCTTCAAAAAAAGTATAAATGTGGCCAATTTCGAAAAATTATAAAATTTTGATCGAAGGAAAATTTGAAAAACTAGTGTAACTGTAGTTTTTTAAATTTTAAACTTCCATGACTTTGTCATTTCTGTTCCGAATCTCATGAAAACTTTATATTCAGATTCAGCTTGTTCATAGCTTTAAATTGAGTATAAACATGACCAATTTTGAGAAACTTTGAAAATCTTGGATGTTTTTGTCCACGAGGACTACACGGATGTGCTAGAACGTCAAAGACCTATAACTTTGTCAGTCTTGCTCCAAATTAGAAAAAAATTTATTCAGATATGACACTTTGTAAGAGCTTTTGAATGAATACAAATTTGGCTAACAATGTGAATTCGAGAAAAAATCATTCTTCAAAAATTCAATAGATCATAACTGTTTCAATTTTCTGCCAAAATTTATAAAAACGGTACCAATGTAATAAGCGTTTCAAATTATTTTGAATGAATATAAATTTGACAAACTTTTGAAATTTTTTTCGAATTTTAAAGAATTGGGTTACCTTGGCTTTACTCACCCCAAGCTCGAGTTTCAAAATCAAAAACTCACACTTCCACTCGAAAGTTTTCAAATTGACTCTTTCCAAAAACAAAATCTCATCCGGGTCCAGGTCCCTATGAAATTTGCCTATTCCTGCCAATTTTTGGTCTCCAACGTTTTCTAAAATTTCCCATCTCCTCTTTTTATTCATTGAATATGTGGTCAGAGGTGTCAAATCTCTAGCCAATCGATCATCTGGTTTATAATCATAATCACCCAAAAAATGAACAGATTTCATCAGGATCCATTCGGTTTTCAAATGGGACATGCCGAGATGAGCGCCAGCGTTATGGACCATGAATCGGTGGAAAATCGAGTTTCGGTTTTTGGACCTAAAAAGTTTTATGGTAATGAAGGATCATTATCTGGCATATTTGATTTTTGTCCCTTGAAAAATCGAATTTATGGGCGAAATATTACCCACTCAGCTACTTCGACACAAAAATGTCATTGGAGAAGCAGTGAAAAATAGTATACGTTCTCAACGCACATAACTTCGTAAGTTTTACTCTGAACTCTACGAAAACTATATTTTTCGATTCAGCTCATTCATAGCTTTGAAATAAGTGTAAATATGACGAACTGAAGAATTCTGAATATTCGAAAAATTAGCAAATGAAAAATATTTTTTATAAACTCATATTGAGAACTTTACCATCAAAACTTCAGCACAAAAATGTCATTGGAGAAACAGTGAAAAATGTAAAGGATAGGAACTACCATAATTTTGTTAGTTTTGCTCACAAATTTATGATTTTTTCATTGCTCATTCATAGCTTCAAAATGAGTATAAATATAGCCAATTGGGAGATTTTTTAAAAATTCATAACTTTCCAAAAATTTAGAATTTCAAGAAAAAAGATAGTTTTCTAACTTTCTCGAAGCGAATGAATGGAAACAATTTTTGGTTAATTAGAATACTACTTATCAAAAATGTGGCAAACTTCAACACAAAAATGTAATTGGAGGAACAGTGAAAAATAAAATAAACTTTCAAAGCCCATAACTTGGTTAATTTTTGACTAAAGTTCATGAAACTCAAATATTTCAATTTAGCACATTGATAGCTTCAAAATGAGTATAAACATGACCAAATTCGAAAAAAGTTTTGATACAAAAATTTATAAAATTCATACCTTTCAATGGAAGATCTGATTATCGAATATTTGAACAACTTCACACAAAAATGTGATTGGGGAAACAGCGAAAAATAATAGTATTAATCAATTTTATTTTGTAGTAACTTTGTCAGTTTTATCAGATATGTATGCAAAGCAGACTTCTATATTCAGCTTATTAATAGCTTCAAAGTATAAACATGACTTAATTTGAGAAAATTAAAGTTCTGAACAAACGCAACACGTCAGCTTCAACACAAAAATGTCAATGGAGAAACAGTGAAAAAAATAGTTTTAAAATTGAAATTATCCTAATTTTTCTAGTTTCGCTCAGAAAAATAATAAAATTATATAGTTAGATTCCACTCAAAAATAGTTTCAAACTGAGTAAAAACATGACCAATCTTCAAAAATTTTGAAATTTCGAAAACTCAAATTTCAATTTAAAAAAAAGATAATTTTGTATCTGTGTCCAAAGTTCAAAGCGAACAAAACAAGAAATTTGTTAAATCAATGTAAATCAGACGACTACTTATCAAAAATGGGGAAAAAATTCAAATCGAAAATGCCATTGGAGAAACAGTGAAACAATTGGAATTATCATAACTTTTGGTCAGTTTTTCTCGGTTTCATGAACCTTATATTTGTGGATTCGGCTTTAAAACGAACTTATTTTGAAAAAGTTCAAAATTCGTAGTTTTGGAAATTAAACAGAAACCTGTTTTTATTTATCCATAAAATTTGAGCACTATCAAAGATGTGAAAATCAGTAACACGAATCATTGGGGAAACAGTGAAAAATAGTATTACTAACTTCAAAAGCTCATAACTTTGCTAGTTTTGCTATTTCATTAAAATCATACTTGCAACGGGC
>NC_013487.2:3134861-3137006 GCF_000004555.2 Caenorhabditis briggsae | reverse complement strand
CCCGGCCCGTCTCGACCCTGGTTTTCAGGAACAAATTTTTCCTGTCTTTTCAAAAAACATTTTCGGGGTCAACTGAAAAAACGGAAGTAAAAAACTTTTTGAAGATAAAAGTGTCCATAAGAAATAGTTTTTTTCACAAAAAAAATTTGAAAATATGTCTGAAATTTCAAAAAAAACTTTCAAAAAAAACGGGCCGGGCCGAGGAGTAACGGGCCCTGGAAATCTTCGACCAGGCCCGCGGGCCGGGCCCTGATATTCCAATTAATTACATTGATAGCTTCTAAATGAGTAAAATAGTTTCGGAAAATTTTGAAATTTCTAAAAACTCAAAATTTCAGAAAAAATGACCTAGCACCCCAGATCTTGTATTAAGCTGGCATAAATGTTTGGCTTGTTATCAGAAACATTTTATCAGTTGAATTGGGATCCGGGGGTCCTCGGTCCTGGTTCCTGGAAAAAATTAGGTCATGGCCTAGAAAAAAATTAGGTCATGGCCTAGAAGAAAAACTAGATCATGGCCTAGAAAAAAAAACTAGGTCATGGCCTAGAAAAAAACTAGGTCATGGCATAGAAGAAAAACTAGATCATGGCCTAGAAAAAAAACTAGGTCATGGCCTAGAAAAAAAAAACTAGGTCATGGCCTAGAAAAAACTACGATCTAGTTTTTCCAGGTCCTAGGATCCAGGACCTAAGGTCCGGGCTCCTCGCTCTGAGCTCCCCTCTCTGTAGCCCAGAGAAGGCGAGAACTGATTCTTCCCTTAATTTCCATCTTCTTATATGGCATTCTTTCTGAGGTCAATGGGGCATCTAGGGTCGTGGGTTCCTGAATAAGTTTTTAATCACGTTTAATAATGGAAATCTGTGAACCTCCTTAAAAAGATCCCCGCTTTGACGCTAATTATCTCGGTTCCTGTTTGAGATATCAAAAGTTTGTCAACTAATTAAATGTTGCTGATTTCAAGACAATCATTTTTGCCATTTAAAGTTTTAAATATCTTCTACAAGAACCAAGATACATCGACTCAAAGCCAATCTCATATTTTCAGAGCGACTTTTCTCGAGTTTCAATAGTATCAAAAACTTTCAAGTCCCATAACTATGTCAGTTTTGTTTCAAGTTTGATAGAACTTATATATTTAGATTCAGCTTGAAAAAAGCTTCAAAATGAGTACAAACATGGCCAATTGAAAATTTGATTTGATTCTGTTTCCAAAGTGAGAAGTGATGAAACGAAAATATACCTTTTAATCAGTGCAGATCAAACGATTAATCGAATGTGGAAAACTTTAACACGAAAATGTTATTGGAGAAACAGTGAGAAATGGTATTAAAGGTGGGAGGACAGGAGATTTTTCGGAGGATTTTTGGAGCCAGGGTATGCATTCTACCGTGACGGTGTACAATGCTTAATGTCACTCTGCGTACAGCTACCATCCTCACCCTTATGTTTACCACAGGCCCGCTCCAGTAAATAACCATAAATACTCGCCCCGACAAGTTCAACTCCCCTAGGGGCCTATTTGAACGGAATTTCGAGAACATTATTTTTCTCATGTCCCCCACCTTTAAGATCGAAAATTTTAAAAATTTGAAGTTTTAGAGTTTTGGAAATTTTGAAAAAAGCGATTATTCTTCTATCAAAAATGTGAAAATCAGCAACACAGAAATGTAATCAAAGAAACAGTGAAATATGTAAAAATTGAAGCTATTATAACTTTGTCAGTTTTCCTCAAGAAATTAAAAAAAGTATAGTTTTCGATTTTGTTAGCTCATAGAGAGCTTCAAACGGTGTCAAAAATTGAATTTCCTTCGAAAACCTCAAATATTCTATTTTTAAAGTTTTACAATTCGTTTTTACAATCCGAAAAATCATATTTTTGAATAGTTTTTATCGAATGGCGAATCACGAAATAGCTAGTTTCCTAAACCCAATATTGATGCTTCGATAAATTTCAAACTTTCTGGGTTACTGTACTTTACCATAACAAAAAAAGGTTTAAAGGGGGACTCCGACCAGAAATTTTTATTGCATTAAAATGTGTTAAAATTTATCTATTTTTCAAATATTATTGCGAAAAAATTCAAAGAAAATCCGAAATCCCCGAAAAACGGCGTTGAAAAGGAAGAATATTCAAAAAAAGGTGC
>NC_013487.2:3102068-3134851 GCF_000004555.2 Caenorhabditis briggsae | reverse complement strand
GAAATTGAAAAAAATCCGGAAAATTTGCCACGTAGGAAAGGCGCCCGCTGCCGTGGCCTAGGTTTCTCACTGAAAATCCTCGTCCCCCGGCGGCACCTTTTTTTGAATTTTCTTTCTTTTCAACGGCGTTTTTTGGGAATTCCGGATTTTTTTTGAATTTTGTCGCAATAATATTCGGAAAATAGATAACTTTTAACAAATTTTAATGCAATAAAAATTTTTGGTCGGAATCCCCCTTTAAAATTTCAAAGCACCACCAAATCAGTTTTGTTTAAAATTTGATGAGACTCATATATTTAAATTCAGCTCAAAATCGCTTCAAAATGAGTATGAACATGGCCTCATTTAAAACATATTGAAGTTTCCAAATTTTTCAAAATTTCACAGAAAGCGAATGAAACCATAATTTATCAAAGCAAATCAGGCAATTCATCATTTTGAACAAAAGTCATAGTGAATATATTTGATCGAAAATTTGAAAAACTTTAACACGAAAATGTAATAGGGGAAACAGAGAAAAATATTGTTAAGAATAGAAGTTATCATAGCTTTGATATTTGTCCTCGGGTTTTTATAATATTGAGATTTTCGGATTCCGCTCACTGTCATCTTCAGAATGAGTATAAACCAGACTATTTTTGAAAAATTGAAATTTCGAAGTTTCGGAAATTTTCAACAAAAACTTCTTATTTTTTTCCTAGTCTAAAACCTTACGTACTATCAAAAACGTACTATCTTCCGTACTATCAAAAATGAAACTGTTCAACACAAATCTGTAGTTGGAGAAACAGCGAAAAAGTGTGACAAATTGAATTCCTCATAACCCTGACAGTTTTTCTCAAAATCTTGTTAAATTTATATTTTTAGATTCAGCTTAAAATTAGCTTCAAAATGAGTCTAAAATAACCTAATTTGGAAACAGTTTGAGAATACAAATTTAGGGGTGGGATTGAAATTTTCATAACTTTGCCAGTTTGTTCAGAAAGTTATGAAAATTGTATATTCAGATTTAACTGGACAAAAGCTTTCAAATCAGTATAAACATGGCCCATTTGGAATTTTTTTTTTGAAAATTTAGGTTTTTTTTAGTCTTTAAACAGGCCATAAAACCATGTTTCGTAAGAGCAAAATATTTTTATTAGAAAATAGCTTGTTTACCAAACACAATCTTGATGTTTCTAGAAATTTTCGATTTTTAGGGCTTTACCACAACAAAAAAAGGTTAAAAATTACAAATTACCACCATAATTATTTGTTTTGTTTAAAATTTGATTAGACTCATATATTTAGATTCAGTTTAAAAATCGCTTCAAAATGAGTATAAACATGACAAATTTCGAAAAAAATTTTTGAAAAATTCCGAAATTTCAAAAAAAAAAGCGAATGAAAACCATAATTTATCAAAGCAAATCAAGCAATTCATCACTTCGAAGAACAAAAGGCTTTATCGAAAATCGGCCTTACATCAATTGGGATGGATCGAAAATCGGATCAACTTCGACAATAAAATGTCATCGGAGAAACAGTGAAAAAGATGTGAAAATTTCAAATTATAACTTTCTCCGCTTTTCTCCAAATTTTATGGAAATTTCATATTCTAATTCAGCTCTTTTATAGCTTCAAAATGAGTGTAAACCTTTCCAGTATATTCGTTTTATCGAATATTTGAACAACTTCACACAAAAATGTCATTGGTAAAACAGTGAAAAATGTGAAAAATTGAAACCCCTCATAACTTTTATAGTTTTGCTCAGAATTTCATGAAACTTATATATTTGGATTTAGTTTGTTAATAGCTTCAAAATGAGCATAAACATGGCTTAGGTTGAGCAAAAAAAGGGAAATTTTGCAAAAATCGAAATTTCGAAAATAGCTTGAAATTATCATAACTTTGCTGGTTTTGCTCAGAATTTTATGAAAAGTGTATATTTTGGCTGAGCTCAATTATAGCTTCAAATGAGCATAAACACTACAAACTTTCGAAAATTTTCAAATTTCGAAAAACTCGAATTTTCCAGAAATTCGGACGAATTTGGAACACAAGAGAAGTAAATTTTACATTTTTAAGAGAAATAAAACAACTTTTTGATACAGAAAAAAAAAATTTTTTTTGGGATTTTTTTCAGGATTACTGTACTTTTTTCCAACAACAACAAACATTTGAAAAAAAAACTCACCAAAAATACAAATCCTCCCAAATATCGTCCATTCTCTTCTGTTGGCAGCTATTTATCTAGGCAACACCAAGAACTTATATTATAAGTTATATATCAAAAAAGTTGACAAAAATTTCGCAATTTTTTGAAAAAAAAACTCATATTTCGATGATTTTTTGTTTGTGACTGATTCTGTTATCATTATGACCGAATTTATCAAAATTAGGGGTTTTCTAGGCCAGGAAAATACGATTTTTTTTCGGTCAAAATTACATTTTTTAAGTCTCAATTTTCGAAAAAATCTCAAATTTTTAGGTCTTTTTTATCAGAATTTATTTTTCGAATTTTCGAAAATCCCCAAAATTTGCTATAATTATTTCAATTTTTTAGTTAAAAAAATAGGATTTTCTAGATCTTTTTCTCGAAAAATCCCAAAAATTTTGAATATTTTTCATTTTTGCAATTAGGTTAATAGCGATATGAGACCTTGATTATGTGGGGAATATTCTTTGATATTTTTTGGGAAAAATTGAAATCGAATCGGAAAAATACAATAAATTAAATGGAGATACAGAAAAAAGGGAGGAAAAATACAGAAAAATGAGAGATCATTCTAGTAGGCAGATATCACAAATTGTCATCGTCGTTGTCTCCTCGATCACTTCTCATCCTCCTGCTTCTCACTCACTGACGCCGAATCATCATCGTCGTTGTCGCCGTTGTTAGAAATCCCCGTCTCGTCGTCGTCATCGTCTTCTGGAGAATGGAAATTTCGGATTTTTTGATTTTAAGGAATAGATTTTTTAAAGTTTTCCGGTTCAAAACTGGAATTCGGGGACTTTTTTTTTGATTTAAAAAAACTGTTTTCTCAAAATTCGTACGTTTTCGACCCATTTCAGCTACTGTAATTCGAAGAAAAAAAGCGAAAATGACCAAAACAAATCAGATTTTCTAGGAAAAACTCAATTTTTTTTTCATAGAAATTGCGGAAAATTGAGTTTCTGGAAGTTTTTTTTTCGAGTTTCAGCTTTTATTAACTGGTTTTTTCGCTGGAATTTTGTGATTTTAGAGCTAAAAATCTGATTTTCGAAACTTTTTGAGCCGATAGTCAGGTCAAAAGCAACTATTTTATCGACTTTTCTCTGAATTTTCTGGCAGAATGTATCGATTTTTTCTACTAAAAATCGCCTGAAGATCCTGAAAATGGTCATTTGGAAGAGGATTTTACTAGTCCACAGCCACCATGCTTTTTCAGCAGATTTCAGCCGATTTCCGTCCATTTTTTGAACTGTTATCGTTAATTTTTCGAGAAATTGGGCAAAATCGACGCGAACAGGTTTGAAAAACAGTCAAAATGTGAAAAAATGACTAAAATTTTGAATTTTTATGCCGAAAACCAAGACTTTAGTCAATTCTAATCCTATTTCGAGCCATTTTGGTGCTTCAAATACCAAAAATCGACCAGAAATAGCTATGGCATTTTTGTTTAGAAAAATTCAAGAAACGAGGGTTTCCTAGTCCACGGCCATCATGCTTTTCCAGCCAAATTACTGTCGATTTTTCGAAATTTCCGGCAGTAATTAGTTGAAAAAATTGAGAAAAACAATCGAAGAATTACGCGATTTCCAGGTTTTTGAGCGCCAAAATTGCTATAAAATGACATGGAATTCACGAAAATCAATTGAAAACTTCAAAAAATGCGTTTAAATCGAAAATGCAGCCATTTTTAGCCATTTCAGAGTTTAAAAATCAACTTTTTCGTTATTTTTGTGCTCACAAAAAGGGCTTTTTGGCTTCAAAATCGATTTTTGTTTGAAATTTCGCGTTCCAGAGCTTTCAAATCCACGACGAACCTGTACAAAACCTCTGGAAATTCGACAAAATCACATTAAAAGCCTGCAAATGATTCCGGCGATCCGTGAGCTTCGCTTCGAGAACCTTCTGCCGGTCGTGTTGTCGTTCCAGCTCATCACGGACCTCTTCTAGCTTACGGGCGGTCTCCGCTCGCGTTGGCACCTCATTCATCACATTCACCAGTTTTCGGTATTCTTGGCGATTTCTGAATTTCAAAATTTTCAATTTCGCGCCACCTATTTTTTCGAAAATTCACTTTTTCACAATTTTCGCATCCGCCAACTCGGCCTTCGCCGTCTCCATCTTCTTGTACATCAACTCGATCTCACTATCGATTTCTCCAGCGAACGAGTCGAATTCCAGCGCCTGTCGCTTGTTCATCTCCGCTATTTGCTTCTGTTTCAGCATTGACAACTCCACTAGTTCTAGCTGAAAAATGAATTATTTCCCCTCCTTTTTTGACTGAAATTACAGCTCTTGTCACTTTGACCACTTCAGCTGTCTTTGGTTCTTCAACTTTCCGACTCTCGCGGAAAAACGTAGCAATTTGTTGCAGCCGACGATCCTCACCAGCGCCTTCGGCATCGGCGATCAGTTTTCGGGTCAATGTATCGTCTTTCATCTGAAAATTCTATTCCAGCTAACCCAGAAGACAACAACGAAGAAACGCGAACCGGGACCCTAACCAGTGTAAATCTGTCCTAAATACAAAAAATGAACAAAAAACAAGTTGTATTAAAAATAACAAAGTTTATTGTGAATCAACAACGAATTTAGGCCTTGGACTCGACAGGTTTGTTGATCTGGCGCTTGTTGTTCTTTCTGGCGAAGCGGAGATTCTTCAGGAACTTGGCGTCGACTCCCTTCATGGAGAGGAAGACGTGCTTCTTTGGCTTCTTGATTCCATTGCGGTGAGCCTTCTTGTCTGAAAAATGAGAGAAATTTAGGTTGAAATTTTTAGTTTTTTCGAGGGTAAACATTCCGCAAGTTGTGGCGGAGGATCGGAGGAGACAAGGGGATTCTTCGGAAAAACGACAGATACAAAGTGGCTCCAAAGGGTATCCGCTGATTCTCCAAACTACGTGGACTCTGCTGATCTTCCGCCATAACCTCTCAGCAAAATGTGGCGGAGGATCGGCGAGTACTCCCCGGAGCCTTTTACCTCCAGAGGGAATCCGCCGGCTCTCGAAACCCCATTGTGCCCACCGATTCCCAGTTTTTTGCCTAGTTTACTGAGAAATACTAAAAATTCAGTAAAAAAGTTACGATCAAAATATTGTGCTGGAATTCCTGGCCCTGCAACGAACGACAAGTTTCTTGACAGACGAGCACTAGAACTCAGCAACAAAATCAGTTTCTTTTCTCAAAAATAAAACAGAAAACTGCTCAAAAACACTTCAAAATTGATTTTTAGAAACAATTTTTTCATCTCCAAACTTCCTCGTTTTCAAGATAAAAATACTCACTCTGGTTGTGATTGGTGTGGTTCTTGGACTTGGCCATGACGACGACGGTTAACCCTTAAAAAAGGAAAAATTAGAAATCAAGTTTAGAACAAAAATTAAAAATTCGAGTTCTCAACGACAAAAAAACAACTTTCAGGCGGAAAAAAAGGATGAAGATCGATGCTTTTCTAGGTGGTCATTTTAGGGCAGAAATTGGAAAATTCGAATTTTCAACGATTAAAGACCTATTTCTAGGTGAAAAAAGAATGAGAATCGACAATTTTCTAGCTCGCAAATTTTCTGAAGCCGTCGAAACGCAAAATTTCGTGATAAAATTCGCAAAAATCCCAATAAAAAGTAGGAATCGAAAGAAAAATAAAAGAAAATTGCGAACAGCGAAGCAGGTGGATACGGTCACACTCGTTGTCCTGTGTGCGCCATCGCGGCGAGACCAGCAAGGAGAGAGTGTGCGCCGCGCGGAGACGCAGAGAGAGCGGTGTGTCGATTTACGAGCGGCGTCGAAAAAGCGAGGGAATTTGGTTTATATTTATGGATTTTCAGCCATTTTTTGGCTGAAAATCTTGAAAAAACGGGAATTTTAAGGTTGAATTTTAAAGGGGGCCAGACAGCAAAAATTTCGGGGGACGTGCATTCTGACGTCGCGGTGTTCGCACCTAAAGCACGCAATCCCACGCGCAAACTTTTTTTATTTTTTTCTTTATTTTTTCAATTTTTTACGATTTTAAACTTTAAAAAACCGTGTTTTGCTAATTTATTGCAAAACTCTTATGAAATAGAATTTTTCTTTCAAATTTCAAGTTCAATTTACTGGTTATTTGGCCAATGGCTGGGCTTTTCTTCAGACATGCAAAAAAAAAACACTATTTTCTCTCCGATAGTCGTTTCATCCTTCTTTCTGTTTGTATTTTTTCGTCTCATTATTACTCTGAAAAGGACAGCAATACAGCATGTTTCATGAATGGTATTTTCAGCAACTGTCTTCACTTCTGCTGCTCCCTTCGCCTTGCGACTACCGATTCGGCAGGAAAATGTTTCTAATTTTATAATTTTTTTTGGATTGTTGGGTCTCTTTCTAAAAGTTAATTGTATTCTTTACGCATAATTTATTTGTTAACAAAATAAAATGCATCAATTTTCAATTTTAAATTACTTTTGATCCCTCGGAGTAAAACCCTGACGGCACGCTGTTAGCTCTTTATAAATTCCAACTTCAAAAAGTCGAGTACAAAAGAAACAAACAAAGAAAAAAAGGAAACCACCAGCATTGAATTTCTGGCCTTCTGAATGCTAACCTAGAGCGTACGCACTACACTACGGGTGTAAGAGGAGACCGGTGCGTTGATTTGCGTTATAAAGCAGCGCCGCCGCAGCGAGCGGGTGAAGAAATTACGGTAAGAGAAAGACGCATTTTTTTCGCCAATGAGCTGTTTTTTCAGGTTTTTAGTAGGCAGCTATACGTATACTTCAGATTCACATCTTTTGAGAAAAAATGAAAATTTTGAATATTTTGATGTCTCCCCTCCTTTAAGGTAGATTTTTAGGAATCCGCTTTTTATTTTGAATTCGCAAATGTCACCACAATGAAGCAGTTCAGCAGCGAAATCGTCGTCTTGTGCCTTCACATTTTCTAGATTTTCCAAAAATTTATATTTTTAGCCAATTTTTTTTAATTTTCGCCAATTTTTCATAGATTTTCAGATGAAAATAGCTGAACATTCGATAAAAACTATGAAAATTATCCCAAAAAAACTGCGGAAATTGCTTAAAATCGAGAAATTTTAGGCTAAAAATCCTCATTTTTGAAAAATCTGAAAACTTTAAAGGCGCATAGGAATTTAACGCTTCTCTACAGTAACCCAAAAGATTTTTGTCATAATTATCTGAAAAAAAAAAACAAAAATAAACAGCTGCTGGGAATTCAAATTTATTTGGAACATAAACAATTATAAAATTTTAAAAAATCAATTTTCTCAATATCCAGCATTCGGGGAGCAGCAAACGCACAACGGCTGTCTCTCCAAGACCATTTTGAAGCCGACGATGGATTCCTGAAATTTTGAAATTTTCAAAAGTTTAAAAATTCTCAATAGAGCACATTTACCTCCTTAATATTGGTTCCATCGATACGGGCGGCCATTTTACAGCACTTGTCGCACGAGTCCTGCTTGAATGAGTCTTGGCAGAAGTTGGTGGTTGGGCGGTAATCTGGAAGATTTGAATTTCAAAAAAATTTACAAAAAAAAATGGTTTACGTTTTCCATCCTGTCCAAGGAGTCCGTAGTTGGCTTGAATCGTGCAGACATAGTCTGCAAAATAGGTCTGTCTGTGCATCCAGATGTCCAGATGTGTTTTAAAATGTTTTTTTTGCGACGTGGTTTTGAGGATATTTATTTTTGAGTCATATTTTTGTCATATGGGATGAGAGATTTAGAGAGAAAAGGGAAGGAGGGGGACGTGATAAGACAACAGGAAAACATACTGGAAATTGAAAAGTAAAAGTGACGTTTGTCTGTTTTTTGAAATTTTGAATTTTTTCAGATTTTCTAGAATACTTTCTCCTTTTTAATAAAAATTTTGGAATTCGGAAGAAATTGCATTTTTTGTTAATTTTTTGAATTTTTCTCTGTTCCAGTCATGTTTGTTTAATATTAGTAGCAACTTTTCAATATTTAGACTCTAGACAGAATTCAAAGTTTTTTAAAAATTCGAAATTTTTTTCCAATTTTCCATTTAATTCCTCATTCCAAAATCCAGAAACAAGTAAATTTAGGAATTTTGAGAATTTTTTTTTCATTTTTTACATTTTTTAACGAAAAATCCAAAAACTTGAACTGAAATGATCCCATAATTTTGGAACTTTGATTTTTTTCTAGAATATTTTTTCAAAAATTTCGTAAAATTACTGTTTTCAATAGTTTTTTTTTACAATTTCCAATTTTATCTTTTTTTTCAATTACTGCCTCGAGAAATTTAGGGAATTAAGAAAATGAATTCTAACTGGATTACTGTACATTTCATAACTATTTCAATCCGTTTGGTCTACAGTAATCATGATAATGGTTTTTTTTCAATCAAAAAAATTCTTTTTCAGCCTCATTTCCTCAATACTAAAAGTCATTTTCGATAATTTTGCAATAATGAAACTTTTAAAATTCAAAAAATTGCTTTTGAATATTTCGAAACTTTTTTCTGCTTCAGCCTTGTTTCTTCAATACGCTTAGCTCTTTTTTGAATAATTTGAAAAAATTAAAAAAAATAATCTTCTCGAAATTCCGTTTAAATATGCCCCTCGAGGAGTTGAACTTGTCGAGACAGGTATTGAAGGTGCGGCGCCGCTACCGACTGAGCCACGCGGGCAAAGAGGCAGCCGCTGCCCGATTGCATACATAAAGGCGAGGACGACCGCTGTACGCAGAGTGACATTAAGCGTTGTACACCGTGACGGTAGAATGCATACTCTAGCTACAAAAAAACTACGAAAAATCTCCTTTCCCCCCACCTTTAAAAACATTTCTGCTTCAGCCTCATTTCGTTAATACTAAAAGGGATTTCTGAATAATTCCATAATACAAGAAGGGTTAAAAACATTAGAAGAAAATTTTTTTTTTTCATGAACATTTTGAAAAAAAAAATTTTCTAACTTTTTCTGTTTCAGCCTTGTTTCTTCAAAGCGATAATCGATTTTTGGATACTTTCAATTTTTTTTCGAAAATTGGAGGAAAAAAATTTGAAATTTTCTGTAGCTGAAAAAAAATTTTTTTTAGAAAAATTCTTCTGATTTTCAATGGTAAGTCAACATTTCGAATTTCTTTGAAAAAAAGTTCGAAAAAATCAAATTTCGAAATGAGTGCTAACTGGATTACTGTACTTTTCAATACTATTTACCATAGTTTCAAGCGGGCCGGCTGATATCTTGTCTCTGAAACGAGATACCCAGACGGTTTTGGTACCATCTGAAAGATCTCAACAGGTCCCATCACGCCTTCATTGTTTCAGCCGGATACCGGTCCAACAAAAGGTCGAAAAGTGTGTTTGATTGACAATTTTTGATCAATTTGGCAAAAAACAAATTTTTTGTACTTCAAACACATTTTTCGACATGTTATCGGACTGGAATCCGGCTGAAATGATACCAAAACCGTCTGAATATCTCGTTTTAGAGTCAAGTTAGCAGCCGGCCCGTTCTCAACTATGCTATTTACATTCGGTTTGGTCTACAGTAACGTTTAAACTACCAGATTACTGTATGCTTCACAAGCTTTTCGAATTTTGGAGAACACTTTTGTCAGAAATCTAAAATTTTTCTCTTTTTGTTACTAGAATTTTCGGAATTTTGAAAAACTGAAAAACGATTCAAAATGTTCTGTTTCATCCATCTTTCTTTAATACTAACAACGATTTTTAACACTTCTGAATTCGATTAAAATGGAATTTCCAAAAATGTTTGATTTTGTCGAAAAAGGTTGAAAAACTTTGAAGTTCTGAACTAAAATCGTTTTCCGGAAAATTCGAAAAGTAAGAAAATTTCATTTTCTCTTATTGCGGTCTCAAAACGATGAATTCTAACTGGATTACTGTACTTTTCAAAACTATTACCATTCCGTTTGATTTCACAATACTCCTTGAACCAATAATGTACGCGATTCCTCAATAGAGCGCGATTGCCAAAAAAAAAAAACAAAAAAAACTCACTATCACTCAACGGCTGCGGGTAGTACTGTGCCGGTGGAGCATTTTGTGCTCCATACTGTGCATTCGCACAATAGAAAGCACAAATGCTCAGCAAGACGAGGATAGAGGAATTCATGGAGAATGATAAGGAAATTCTGAGATCTTGGAGGGGTTTTTATAGTGGAAGGATTTTTGATTGGATTTTTCGATTAGGCTCCAGGAAAAAAATTCTGGGAGGGAATTTTTTTTCTGTTTCCCATGATTCACTTTTATCGTCTTCCACCCACACAGATGCAGTTGGTTCAATTTGGCTGTCTGAAATTCCAACGGAAACTTGAAATATGAAACTGGAATCTTGACTGCGTAGCTTGACTTTTAGATTACTGTAGACCGAAAACTGACTGAATAATCTTCAAGGTTACTGTAGAGAAAAGTTCCGTTGCCTTTATTGGGTTACTGTATGTTACTGTAGACCCAAACTGAACGAAAAATACAGTAATATAGTGAATATCCATCCTTATTTTCAAAAAGTTTAAAATTTCAATTTTTGGAAGTTTCTAGAAATTTTATTGGTCTCGAAACGGAATAAATGCTTTTTTGGTTGCAATGAGTTGTGATATAAACAATTTTTTTTGAAAATTCAAAAAAAACTTTTAATACAACATTTTTTGAATTTTTTAAATTGTTATTGTGGAGAAGATTTCTGGAATTCCTGAACATTTTTTCTAGGAAAAATATTATCCAAAATCTAGCAACTTCTTTAATACAACGAATTCGAATTTATCCCAGAAAATAACCAAAAATGTTTTAGTTTTTTTAAAAATATTATTGTTGTCTGAGAAGAAAAAAAAGGTTAGAGAGTATTTTTTGCAGTCTGAATACGGTAGAGATATCGAAGCGGCGAGCGTAAATAGCACATGTTAGGTGGAGACGCAGAAAGTTTATCTTATAGTTTATATATTACAGAAAATTGAATTTCAGAAACTTTTAGTTTAAGTTTCTCAAATTCTAAAAAACACATTTTCCGGATTTTTTGAATTTTTTGATTTTCAGAACTTTAAAATTTTTTCCCCATTTTTGACGAATTCTTCTCTGTCAACTCCTTCAACTTTTTCAATTTTTCTTTTTATTTTTTTTCGTATTACAAAAATCTAGATAAAACACTATAAAATCAGATAAAAACAAAAAAGTGTGTAAAAAAGAGGAAATAATAAGCATGATTTCCTTCTTTTTTGTTCCTCAAATTGGAACACAAAAATTGATCTTTTTTGGCCCCTCCACCTTTTTTGGGTGTTAGGTATATATAACTAAAATGGACTAGTTTTTTGAAAGATTGCCTTTTTTGACTTATTTTTCTCATTTTTTTGAAATGTTCTGCTTTGGTTTTTGGGGTACTGTAGCGATTTTTAAAGGTGGGGGGACATGAAAAAAATAATCTTCTCGAAATTCCGTTTAAATATGCCCCTCGAGGAGTTGAACTTGTCGGGGCGAGTATTGAAGGTGCGGCGCCGCTACCGACTGAGCCACATGTGCAAAGGAGGAGCGAGCGCCCTGTGTTAAACATAAGGGTGAGGACGACAGCGGTACGCAGAGTGATATTAAGCGTTGTACACCGTTACGGTAGAATGTATACTCTGGCTACAAAAATCCTCCGAAAAATCTCTTGTCCCCCCCCCCCTTTAAAGAGTCTTATGATCAATTTGAATTATGAAGCATTAGAATTGTGAATATTCCTCATTTCAATACATCCAAAACACTTTTTCTTAAAAAAAAAACTATAATTGTGAGAACATCCTGATTGTCAAAATTTTGGCTTGGATGTATCGAAGAAGTTCTTACAATTAGGCGAACATTCTCTCTGAAATAGTGACTTTAACTTTTCACTAAAACATAAAAAAGACATTCTGAAACAGTTGAAATTTTTTTTTAACGGATAGAGGAACGTTCTCGGGGTGTGAGAGTATGCACTCTGAGTTAACCGTGTACTGTAATCGGTGCTGACACAGCTGTGATGTCTTTTATATATGACACCAGCTTAGGAAAAACATGGCTCAATTGGTAGCAACGCGGCACCTCCAACGATGGGTCCACAAGTTCAACTCCTCGAGGGTCGCATTTGAAAAAAATTTTGATAAATTCATTTTTTCATGTTCCCCCTCGTTTTTTTCTAAACCTTTTTACAGAGTTTCGGATTCGGAAAATATCCTGTTTCATCATGAACACAACTTTTGGTTTTTTTTTCTTCAATTACCCCCATCGCGCGAATTCTTCCTAAAATTTTACCAAGTATTTTTCCAAGCATCCCAGCTACTTTTTACCCTTTCAAAATAATCATTTCCAGTTTTCAAAATGTTTCATCCCAATTTCAATATTCTAGGTACAGACTAAAAGTACGCAAGGTCTATAAGTTCAATTTAGCATTGCAGCGGAGCAACTGCCAGTTCACTGTTTTTCACAAGAAAAGAAGTTGTGAAAAAATTTTACTGCTTCATCAAATTATTATAGGCCAATACTTAACCTAGCTAATCTCATTGGGCAACAGTTTGCATGTGGCTTATCTCGTTCGGGTTACTGTAGCAGTAAAATTTTCATTTTCATAAGATGATATTGGTTTTTTACTGCTACAGTAACCTGAATTAAAGTTTCAGGTACCATGTGTAATGTTAGTGTAATAAAAATTGGGACATATTTCGGTTTACTGTAGCAGTAAATAAGGTTCTATGAAAAACATTTTTACTGCTTCAGTAACCTGTAATAAGTTTCTAGTAGTACCTCTTGCCATTCAAACGGGAGAATTTTTTGAACATATATTTTTTTCTCGAAAATCCAGTGCTCTTTTGGTTCTTTGACCTCTTACACCTGACATGTCTGACATTTGAATCCTCTCTCTCTCTCCCTCTCTCTCTCTCTCTCTCTCTCTCTCTCTCTCTCTTTCAGAAGAAGCAAGAGGGTCTTGGAAAGGTGATACATTTGAAATTCTCAGTTGGGCAAAGTTTTTGTTTGCAAAAAAAAAAAATCTTTTTGAATTTCCGTTTCAAAAGTTCCATGATTTCAAGAACAAAAATTATTTCCCAGTTCTAGCTTCATTTTTCAATCCGACACTTGCAACCGCATCGAGCTCAGGAGATTCAGAAACTTCGAGAAGCCTTTATTTTGCACTTTTGAAACGAATTCCATTTTATTCGTCACTTTTAATCTCATCCCCTCCGTTTTATTCTTCAAAGGGATTCGCACCGACAATAACAGAAAAAGAAAGAGTTTCTTTTTTAATTTAAAACTTTTTTTTCTTAAGCGTTAGGAGTTTTTTTGCAGGATCTTTCTCTCTTTAAATCTGAGAATTTTTCTCGGAAGTTTTGAAATTCAGGGTAGATCTTTTCTAATACTGTTTCAATCACTTTAGATTAGTTGAAAACTTTTTTGCGCTAATCATTAGAATAAATCTTTTTTTTGGTTTTAAGATAAATAGAATCACATTTCTGGTTATATATGTTACCTAATTGATGTTGACTTAATTACCTAAAATTGCACATTAATATTTCATTAGAAACAACTTCGTCCAATTATCTCTATCTTTTCTTACTTTCCGAGGAATTCTAACTTTTTTGAAGCTGACTTTGTAGCTTGTAAAATATACAGTAACTGTGTAATTCAAGGGTTACTGTAGACCAAACGGAAAAATTGGTTGTGAAAAGTACAGTAATCCAGTTAGAATGGATTTTTCGATTTTTTGAAAAAAAAAATTTTTGGACCATTTGCAGGAGAATGAATTCTTTTTTTTCTACAATTTCAAAATGCCCATTTTATGGTTTAGTAAGATCTTTAGAGTCGCTTCCATTGCATGCTATCAAGATAAATTTTTTGGAGTGAAAACTACCGTAATCTAAAAAAAGGGTCTTTTAAACTAGATTTTCGTCCTTTTTTGACATTTTTTTTTCACAAAAAATTCGTCTAAAAGTATTAGAAATCCGGGGAATAGAACAAGAGCCTAAAGTTTGGCTTACGGTATTTTCGTCCTAGAATCTGAAAAAATATGTTTCGGAATTTTCATAAAATTACTCAATTTATGAAAACTTCATTATAGATTCATTTTTATAGTACGCCGGTCAAAAAATTTCAACTTTTTCGGAGAAGAAATGTCAACTTTGAAGCAATACAAAAGCGGTACAAATTTTTCTGATTTGTCTGAAAATTTCAGAGTATACTAAACAAAAATAAAGTTTCAATTTTGTAATAGACAACGTTCTTGTAGCTTTTTCGGTTTTTGAGATATGCGTCTTTGAAGATGATGAAGCTCACAAGTCTCTCAGAAAGAGGAGATGAGAATACGGTATTTCAAATCGCATATAACTCAAAAACTAAAAAAGCTACAAAAAAGTTATTAACTACAAAATTGAAGCTCTACTTTTGTTTAGTATACTCTGAACGTTTCGGACAAAATGGAAAATTTTAGACTACTTTTTAAAGACCTCAAAATTGCTGTTCCACTTAAAAAATAGCAAAATATGTAACAGAGAAATAGTGCTAAACGTCTTTTCCGAAGATCTCTAAAATACAGCAAACAAAATATTTGTTCATATTTCTTTGTAGCCCACTTGAAACTCTATATTTTTTCTCTTATCCTCTCTGCCTTCGAACCATCATTCAACCCATTAACTACCCTCCTCCACGTGGTTCCTCTTCTCCATTTTGCAGAAGAGAGCAAAGGAGCAAGAAGAAGAAGAAGAAAGCAATATATAAAAATCTCCTTTTCCTTGCGTCATTCTCTCCCTCTGCGTCTCTTCTCTCTCATCGCATGGCTCCAAAAGAGCTCCAAGAGGCCCCGTGGACCCCCATTTTCTTCTCTCTGTCTGAGCCTCCCCCTATTTTTTTTGTGTAAGTGTGACACACACATACACAAAGTAGCCAACTGCCATTTTTTTGTTGCTCTGTCTCTTTTTACCTAGTAGACGAGCACTTGAGCTTGACTTTTCGTTACTTTTAGTTTTGTGTTACTTTTTGATTTTCTAGTTTCAATATTGTTGGGAAAATGCGTTAAACCAAACGAAAATGATAGCTGAAAGGAACAAAATGTTTATTAAGAGATTGCGAAGCAGAAAATTCCAGAATTTGGCTACCAAAATTTCGAAAATTTCTATTATTGTTAACAATTGGAATTATTTTTTTTTGGATGATGATCTGAAAGTGGACGGTTCGAGGGCATTTTATTAGAGTGTTTACGGTAATTTAGTTCTAAGTAAAAAAATGCCAAAAAAGGTTAGCAGTTGTTAAAATCATCCTATCAATTTTCCCTATCAGTTTCAAGAATGTATAAGGTAGTTGAAACGCTTTTTTCGAATAGATTTTTCACTGTTTCTGATGTTTGTCAAACTTTAGAAGATCCAATCAGTTCCGTTGATGTTGATTTGGAAATTCGTAGAAATTTTCTAGAAATTTATGTTCGGAAGACGCTTTTTGAAAGTCTAAATTGACCCATATTATCTCGCTTCCTGTAAAAGATATCAGACAGTGGTTCTATAAATACTAATACTCGTCGAAAAATTCCAATCAGTTGTATTGGAAGCTAAAAAATTTATTAAAGGATGAAACCTCCAGAAAAGGAGAAAAAGTTTCAAATCTGCAAAAAAAATCGCCACCGTGCTCAACTAATATGCTCTCGCCCTGACGCTAAACCCTTAACGTTAAGCCAATTTAACTGGACTCCTGTGAAAGATTTCCAAAAGTGTTCAACAGATAAAACATTTTTGAGATTGTTCTAAACATTTTATGAATTGATCACTTTTTGATGTATTTCACAGGGAATTAGACGTTGTAACAAATTCTCTATCCATTTCCAAAATGTATAAGGTAGTTCAAACACTTCTTCCAAAAAGATCTTTTACTGTTCCTGATATTTTTCAAGTTTTGGAGGATTTTATTAGTTCCATTGATGGATTAAGAAACTTCGAGAAATTTTTGTTTGGAAGATGCTTTTCAAAAATCTACTTTCACCCAAATTATCTTGCTTCCTGCAGAAGATATCAAAAAGTGGTCAACTAACAAAATGTAGGTTTGGCTTCTAATTCAGAAAACTTTTTAAACAATCCAAAAATTGGTGCAATTTGTGCGATGCAACAAAACCCCACCATTTTATGAACTTATCAGGTAGTTGAAACATTTTTTTTTGAAAATCGATTTTTACTGCTTCTGATACTTTGCAGTTATTCGAAAGCTTAAAGGAGGCGAGACAGCAAAAATTTCGGGGGACAGTTCGGGGGACGAAATCGCGCCGCGCTTATGTAGACCATCGGTCGTCAGGCGCCTTTGCGCCCCCGTAGCTCAGCCCCTAGCGGCGCTGTACCCCTGAGCTGCCTGTCATGAGTTCGACCCCTCATGGGGGTTCTCTTTGTAAATTATCAGGAAAACTTTTTTTTTTGGTGTCTGGCCTCCTTTAACAATTTTTACTATTGTTTTTCAATTATCCAGATTTCGCGACCGCCTTGCTCAACCGATTGCCCATCGGCTTCGCGCTAAACCTAAAGTTTACTATAAGCCAATTTATCTCGGTTCCTGTGAAAGATACCAGAAAGTGACAAACTGGCAAAATGTAGGTCATATTATGATAAAAATTTTGTCAGTTGACAGCTTTTTGATATCATTTACAGGAAATGAGATATACGGGCTCAAAGTAGTTTGGGTTTTAGTTAGGAAATGTCAAAAAAATGACAAAACATATTAGAAATCGTAATAACGATGCAAAAAATCTCTACAAACTTTCTGAGAAAAGGTAGTTGGAACATAAATTGTTTTTTTTGGGAAATTGATACATTTTCAATTTTTCGAGAAATTTCGATAAGTTGTATTGAATCTGAGTATTTAGATGTCCAAAAATGTGAAAAATTCAAAATCGGCACAAACAATCGCGATCGTGTAACTCAGCTGATAGCTCTTGCTTTGCGTTAAGGCTGTCACCTACTTTGAGCCAATTCATCTCGGCTCATGTGAAAGATATCAAAAAGTATTCAACTAGTACAATATTGTTGATATTATTCTAAACATTTTATCTGTTGACCTCGTTTTGATATCTTTGACAGGGACCGAGATAAATTGGCTTGAAGTTGACAGACAAGGGACAACCTTACCTCCCACGTTCTGACCTCAAAAACGTTTCCTCTGATACTCTGCTTCCTCAAATCTCTTTCTCTCTTCCACGATATCCAACATTTCTTATCAAAAAGTATAATTTTACAGTTCTACTAATGCAATCTGCACTTATTGGGCTTAACGTTCCATTGCAACGACGGTTTTTGTCAGGTACCCTTATTTTTTTAAAGCGGAATCGCAGGAAGAACTTATCATCAAAAATGAACATTTATGTATTAAAAACCTACCCGAAACAGAAATTTCATGTTTCCAGGAATTCTTCCATCCGCAACCAGATGCTATTCCACTGACACCAAAAAATACGAATGCACTTCTGCGGAGCACAAAAAAGAGCTCGATGAGTGCTATCAACGCCTGGATTTGTCATTTGAGAATACGAAAGAGGCGTTTAAAGTGAGTTTTTTTTGTTGAAACAGCGCCATGAAATCTATAATGTCTCTAAAAAGGACAAGTCAGCAAATCAGTGGCTACATATGATGTATTGGACCAACTTCAACTTGTATTAGGTTGAGCGAAAAGTCTTTGTAATTTTTTTTGGACCGTCATATCTCAGCGTTGATTTAACTTTTTATTGTTCTGTTTTTTATATATTGTAGTACTAGTTGTGCATGCTTAAAAGATTTGTTAAAGTTACCGACGGCGTTTATAAAGACCGAGAATTTGCCCAGAGACCACCATGCTCTCAGGGGTGCTTTTTTGTGCGGGTTTCTCCAAGGTCACAAATGCAGCGTAGCTTGTCGTAAATTGTGTACAGTGTTAGGCCAGACCTATATGCCCTACATTACAAGAAAGTTTTGGTTCAAAAGATTCTCCGAAGAGAACTACGATCTCGAATGTCTGGCCTACCACGTGTTGATCTCAACGAGGATACCTCTAGAGCGCTAGAAGAAGAACCAAGAGTAACGTCACCCTAGCTTGCAGCAAGTCTCAACCATCCTCAAAGAACCATAATTGATCATCTTCATGACTGTGGAAGGTTGCCAAAGATTTTTCAATTTGCCCCTCCCCTTTTGACGGATTCACTAAAACCATTGTGTTGCGACTTGGCACATTCTTGGCTCAATAGGAAATGTAGCATCAATTGGGTTGAAAATATTATTACGGGGGACGAGTAGAAAAGGACGATGGGTCCCGGCCAAGGAAACCGCAAATACGGGCATCAAAGGAGAACTTCACGTGAAAAAGTTATATTTTCCATTTGGTTTGACAGAGAAGGCGTCATCTCCAGAAGACTTCTTCTAGGCGGCGTCATTATCCATGCGGACCTCAACAGAACTCAAATGGAAATAGCATCAAAGGCTTATCGATTAAATCGCCCGAAAAGTTCCAGCCTGTTGATGATTCATGACAACGCAAGACCACCCACTACTTTGAAGACCCGTCAGAAGCTCCAGATGCTCGGAGTCAAGATCTTCTGTCATCCACCGTATTCACTAGACCTTGCCCTAACTGAATAGCAACTATCCGTTCCTTGAAAAATCTACTTGTTAGACAAAAGTTCCATGATAGAAAGGATGTAAAAAAGTGGATGGATGACGTTTTCGCGTCCCAGTTTACCGAGTTCTACGCTAATGAAACCGCTCTACTTCCATCTCGTTGGCAAGTAGTCATGTACACTGTTGGTGAATATATCACACATTGAATCCCGTTTGCTTTGAATAAATTTTGCTCCGAAAAAAAATCAAAAAGTTACAAAAACTTTTCGCTCAACCTAATATTACTTTGAATATGAAACCGAAATTTTTGAAGCTAAAGATTCAAACTCGGATCACTGTAGATTTGATTCCGTAAGATTTCGATTGATGTTTTTTATTAAATTTTGCAACCAGAATTGTACGAATGACTTTGAAATTTTCACAAAATCATATAATGGACGTTTGGAAGCAGTAGAAAAAAAAAACAAATTTCTTTATAGAATATCTAGGATTGCTTCGTAGCAAAAATAGGAAGATGTATGAAGTTATCTGTTCAAGCGAGAGAGAAAAGGGGGAGGAAATCCCGCACACGTGTATGCCATTTCTCCTATTCTCTCTGTGGTCACCCGTGGTGTAGCGGATAACGCGAATCGCTTTTGTGCGCGCAAAGGTCCTGGGCGCGCATACGCATAATGGATGGGCGACGGAGGCCGATGAATTGGGTACAGGGAAAGGACACCGGTATGGGACATATACGGGGCATATGGGGTACACCGCCGCCGCAAAGCATCTCCTTTCCTGGGCCAGGCATTTTATTCTCATTTATGAATTCTGTACAAAAAAACTAAAAACAAGTGCCACCGGTCGAACTCGAACCCGCATAGCGCGCACAGGTCCTGGGCGATGATGCGCATAAAGGACCCGATCCATATGCGATCCTCTAGAAGTCCGTTTGACACATATCGCGAACAACTAGCTGCGATGAGTCTCATATGTGTGCGGGAGAGGCTGAATCGAGTGTTCCGAATGCGCGCGTATCCTAAATGGATTCTAGGTGGGTGGGCGATGTGTGCGAAATGGGTCTGATACGGTAGGCCGACTCAAGATACTATTTATGAAAATTCGAAACTTTAAGTTTGAAGCAAGTTATGTAATCGAATAGTTGATGACTTCTAGAAGTTACAAGCCATCAAATATGCTATTGCCTTATATTAGACACTGAATTTTGATGACTTTCTAGTTAAAAGTAATTGTTTTAAGTTTAGGTGTACGTTATATAATTTTGTGGCCGTCTAAATTTTCTACTAGATTCAATTTGTTTGAATTTCAAATATCGATTTTAAACCGAGTTATGAACATTTTCAGAGCAAATCCAACACAGAGCTCATCCGTGCTCTCGTCGTCCTCCGACTATGCGGAGTTCAAACCCTTGTCAACCAGAATCAAATGATTCTCGCCACAATGCGACGAGTCCTCGGCAAAAATTTGTTCAAGAAAACGCTCAAAAACACATTCTACGGACACTTTGTCGCCGGTGAGACCGAGGAAGAAGTTCGACCAGTGGCTGGAAAATTAAGGAAGTACGGTGTGAAATCCATTTTGGACTACTCGGTTGAGGCGGATATTTCGGGACAAGAGGCGACGGATAAGACAGTTAAAGGGACATCGCAGGCTACTGTGAAACCAGCGGTGCGTTATATTTTTATTTTCTCAATATCAGATAGATAAGGAAGTGAATTTAAAATTATCATGGATCTGATCAGTGCTACCTGAAACAGAATATACAGTGCCGGTCAATAAGATATACAAATCATTATTTTTCCGTTGATTTTCGGTCATTTGGACAATTTTCATTAATCTAGAGCAAGCCTGTCAAGTTTTCTTTTCAAAGTGATCGGACACTTGACAGATGAGCTCTAGACTGCTGGAAATGGCCGAAATGACTGAAAATCAACTACGTTTTTGTATCTGGTATTATTGTCAGAGTGAATTTTAGATTAACCCTGATCAGATATGTGTTACCTGAAGCAGAACATAATGAATTCTTAAATTTTTCCAGGCAATGACACCAGTGGTGGACGCGAAGACGCTGGAAACGACACGCGAACGCTACACGGTTCATCAAGAGTTCGGTGATCGGCGGCAGGGTGTGGCTAGTGCGAGGTTCGTGACTTGTGTATGGATTATTTAGATTTTGAGTGGATTGTGTTTTGAAAAGTTTGCAGTTTCATTTTTGGTTTTGAGTTCTTAGGAAGAGAAAACTTCTTCAATTGCAATGCTGAATACATGAGAGTTGAACTTGTGTGAGCCACTAGCTTGGGAACTAATTCTCGAGGGGGATAATTGAACGCTCAAAGCAACCATGAGTCGGTTTTCGACGTATTTAACGGGTTAAAAAACTACAGAACTTTTGTCTAGTGAAATAATGCATCATATGGTCTCGATTAATGCAAGTTAGGCGTCGTAAAGTAATTAGTTAAAGGTTGTCGAGCTTAAAGGCGCATATCTCGGTTCAAACTTGGAACTTCAACGTTTAAAAAATTGCATCTCGTAGGAAATTTAAAGAGCTACACAACAATATAAAATACAGACATTAAAACATTTTTTGCCTTCAATTAGGGAGTTACAAACTTTCGTGGCTAGTATAATTGCGCCTTCTAGTGGTCGACAGCTATCAATGCATATAACTTGCTTTTATCTCATAATTGTGAATTTTCATTTATTGAATCTTGTAGAAAATGAAAAGGCTACAAATTGATATACAGAATGACTAGATTAGTTCACAGGAACACCATCGATGCTAGATTACAATTAGTTCACAGGAACACCATCGATGCTAGATTACAATTAGTTCACAGGAACACCATCGATGCTAGATTACAATTTGAGCTCAATTATCTCTGCTCCTATAAGAGATATAAAAATTTTTGAACTGAAAAAAAAAACATTAGCAATAGTATGATAATCAATTTATTAGTTGACAGGTTTTTGATGTCTTTTATAGGAACCGAGATAGTTGCGCTCAAAGCTAGACAACCTACACAGGGCGGGGGGTGAGGCCGACCGCGGCTCTGCTTGGCTTAAAATGCTAGACGTCGAAAAAATGCATGCTTTTCAAAACTAAACTAACTTCATATCGACTACGGTTTCATTTTTCAATCCATACAAGTCACACATTTTAAACAGTAATCAATTCAAATTTGGTTCAACCTTGTTCCATCCCTTACCGGTCCCATTAGACTAAGGCCTCCATTCGGTCGGCGATGGCTGATTTTCAACCGACCGAAATAGAAGCTTTACGTTAGACCCATCCAATCTTTCCCCCAATTCTCCATATTTCTTCCAGAACCTATTTCTACGAAGGCGAGGAGCAGTGTGACAAGAATCGTGACATCTTTAAGCAATCCATCGACGCCGTGGCGTCAGCCACAGGAAACGAGGGATTCGTGGCAGTGAAGGTGACGGCGTTGGGACGTCCTCAACTGCTTCTGAAGCTTTCGGAAGCCATTGTTCAGACTCAAAACTTTTTCCAAGCATTGACAGGAGGAATGACACTTCAGGAGGGTAGATTGTCGGTGAAGGATTTGACTAAGAGATTGCATGTGGGTTAATAGAAACAGAGGGCTAAAAATCACCAAGTTTTTCAGGACCTCGGTGTGAAAACAGACACAGAGAGTGTCAAGAAATTCTTCCACGACGTTGACTTTGATTCGGATGGTGTTGTCGATCTCCATGGATGGAATCAGCTTCTCGAGGATCATGTGAAACTTGGACAACTGTTTCAAGTGTTGAATATCAAGACCGGAGCCCTGGAGCCTTTGATCCAGAACTTGTCGGAGGCGGAGGAGCAGGAATTCCGAAACATGGTTCGACGAACTTTGGATGTTGCCGAGTATGCCATTTCCAAGGGTGTCAGGATTATGGTGGACGCTGAGCAGACGTATTTGCAACCGGCAATTTCGAAGATTACTATTGAAATGATGAAGAAGTACAACAAGGATCGTGGAAACGTGTTCAACACCTATCAAGCCTATCTCAGGTGTACCCTTCAATGCATGGAGGCTGATATGCAAGTTGCCAGACGAGAGGGATGGCACTTTGGCGCCAAACTTGTCCGTGGAGCGTATATGGAACAGGAGAGGTCTAGAGCTAAAGCAATTGGATATGAGGATCCGGTTAATGTTGATTTCCAGGTTGGTGAGGCTTATGGAAGAGATTACGGTGTAGAGCAGGCTCACTGTAGGCCTACTTTAAGAATACTGTCTGGTTAATGTAAGCTAACTGTAGAAAAGACCTATTGTAAGCTAACTGTAAGGAAGGCTTACTGAAAGCTTACTAAAAGCTCACTGTAAGCTTACTGTAGGCATACTGTAGGTTTAATAAAAGCCTAAAACCTAAAACCAGAACCTTGACCCATTTTATCTCAATTCCTGTAAAAGATATCAAAAGCGGTAAACTGATAAAATGTTTATAATAATATCAATAACATTTAGTAAGTTGATCGCTTTTTGACATCTTTGATAGGCACACAGATACCGTAAACACTCTAATAGAACGCCACCTGAATTGTCAAGTTTGAGCTTATGTATCTCATTTTCTGGGAGAGATATCAAAAAGTGGTTAACTAATAAAATTTTGCTGATATCATGATAAACATTTTATTAGTTGGCAACTTTTCGATATCTTTCAAAAAAGTGAGATAAATAGGCTCAAAGTGGACGGACCGGGTGGCGTTCAATTAGAGTGTTTACGGTAAGCCGGGCCTAGCTGAGCTGCGCGGTTGTCAGTGCTAACCTAGAAGTAATTAAAAATTTCTATTCCAGTTTCATCTTATATTTTTCAAGTATTCACACGTTTTTTATTCCTCCCAAAATATAAGAAAATATCAGAATGGACAAATTTCAGGCCACCACAAAAATGTACGAATCATGCCTAACCCGAATCGCCGATGAGGTTGATCGACGTGGCCGAACGAATGTGTCGGTGATGGTTGCCAGCCACAACGAGGATACGGTACGATTCGCGGTCAATTTGATGAAGGAACGATGCATCGCACCGTCGGAACGGGTCATGTGCATGGCACAGTTGTATGGAATGTGTGATCAGGTAAGGTTGTTTTGAAGCTGATTATTTGGGTTACTGTAAGAGATAGCGGAAAGTGATAAACTGATAAAATGTTGGTCATAATATTACCAAAATTTTGTTAGTTAACATATTCTTAATATGTTCTGTAGGAACGGAGATAATTAATTAAGCTTAAAGTGCATTTGTGTTAAGACATATCCGGCACACCTGATTTATGAGCTTGGATCTTGATTATCTTGGTTACTGTAAAAGGTATCAAAAAACAGTCAACTAGCATCATGTGTAAAATAATAAGGCAAACATTTTATCAGTTGACCAATTTTTGATATCTCTCACGGGAACTGAGATAATTGAGGTTGAAGAAACCAAGTTAGGTTGCCTCGACTACTGTAGCTTCTTTCACTGTTCCATGACGTTAAGAAAACATATGTTTACTATTTTACTCACTACCAATCAAGTTTCATTCACAAAATATTCCAGGTATCATTCTCATTGGGTCAAGCCGGTTTCTCAGTCTACAAATATCTACCATATGGACCAGTGGAAGAAGTGTTACCGTACCTGAGCAGACGTGCGCTGGAGAATGGAAGTGTGCTGAAAAAGGCGAATAAGGAGCGTGATCTCTTGTGGAAGGAGCTTAAACGACGAATCTCATCTGGCGAATTCAAAGTTCGCACTTAAACAATGTCTTTAACTTTTTTTGACCTACAATGAAGCTAGATTTTTTGCCTCCTCATAGTTTGAGCTTGCTTTTTTGTTTCTGAAAATTTCTTTTCATATCACTTTTGCTATTTTTTCTCTGCCAACCCCCCATCTTCTGATCACAATAAAATATTTTTTCTCGAGTTCTTGAAGAATTAAAAAATTTCAATACATTCAAAAAAATAAATTATCATCACAATGGATTTCTTTGTGAATGTTTATCCTATAAAACCTCTTGAAACTGGAAAATATGAAAAATATTCCAAAATGCTGAAACTGATCTTTTTAGTTTCCTTTATCTGTCTTTTTGCCGGATTTCAAGCTGAGGGAGTTACTGGGGTAAGTTTAGGGTTTCAATGTCATAAAAAGAGAATAAAATTGGTTAATCATTCTAAAACTTTACAAGTATCTGAGATCCCATTCAAGCTTAATGATTCCAGAATTTTCAGACCCCACCTCCTTCAAACCAGCCCCCAGTGACCCAACCAGCCACTGATGTCCCAATTGAATCATGCTCCACACCTGTGTGCATTCTTCAACAGTTTGCCGAGCAATTCATGGAAATCATCCAACAAATTTATAATTCATTGGGGTACCCTGGTATCGAAGAGAAGGAGAAAGTTCAATGATATTTATTACTGTTTTGATTAAGAAGTTTGATAAATTCGTTTGGGCATTTGTCATTAGAAGCTTTATCATCTTATTTTAGTAGTTGAGATTCTGAAATCGAGTGATTATATAATTGGTGCTAATTTTTCAAATTTGAATATACTTCCAAAGTTTTTGAGAAAGCATTCTTGAAGTTTAGTAATAAGATTCATGTTTCATGTTTACTTCAATCTGAAACCAATAAAGGATGATTTTTGATGCTTCTGTGTAACAATGAGGTTTAAAAGAAAGTCAAACAGTAATCATTTTTAAAACTTTTTGTAATGACCTCTGACATGCATTGTTTGTAGGTTTTGATAAAATGGCCTTGAAACTGAATAATTTTTTGAAGAAATTCGAATGTTGGCATTTCCTTAAAAAACGTCGAACTTTTTTGTTTTTTGAAATTTAATTGAAATTTAACCAGCCGATTTCCGCCGCCTGTCGGCGGCTACAATCTCCTGGCTTCACTAAAAACGTTTGAGTCTCCAAATCTGAGAGAATCAGAGGACGAAGTTTTAGTTGATTGTGTTGTCAACTTTCATAAACTGGAGTGACAATCTGCTTGTGCGCCTTCGGGGTTAAACCTTCTGTCTCCCGCTTACAACACCCTTAACCGATTGTGTTTGGGCTTGGACAGATAAATCAGAAATGTGTCTTAGTTGATACACGAACTGTTCAAAATTTCCAAATTTTTAGAACTAATAATTTTTCTGAATTCCCGAATATCTTGAAATTTGACAACTTATAATTTTTTCAGAAGTTTCGAAATTCAGGAGTCCTTTCGGAACTGCGATTCTAGAACTCAAAGATTTTTCTATTAAAATACTTCATTTCAGAACTCATAATTTTTGAAATTTTGTATTTTCGAGTTTCCGTATTTCCGACTTTCCGAGATTCTACTTCACAAATTCCCAAAATTTTAACACGAATCAGATTTTCAGAATTTTCTCTACAACACATTCCTGAGTTTTTGATTCACAAAGTTTATGAATTTCCGAATTTTCTAAATTCCGAGCTTGGGCTTTCTGATATGGTTTTTCTGGTTTTTTGCTTTCGAGATTTTGGATTTTCAAAATTTCGAGTGTTCTAACTTTCAATTTTTTTTTAAATTTCGTAATATTCCGAATATCTGAATTTTTATACTTCTGAATTTCCGAAACATTGGACATTTGAATTCTCTGATTTTCAAACTTCAAAATTTCCGAAGTTTCAAATCTCGGTATTTTCGAGTTCCCGTTTTTCCAATTTTCCTAATTTCTGAATTAGAATTTTAGAATTTCAGAGTGAAACCAAAATGTGTGTGTGTGTTTGAAGCATAGGAAAGGTTAGAAATTTCGCGTTTTCGAAAAAATAATCAAATTTCTTGAATCAGAATCTCCGAAATTCAGTTTTTTAGAAGTAAGAGGTTCAGAAAGTCAGAATTTCAAATTTTACTGAACTTTTTCTTTCTCTCTTTTTTTCAAAACTAAGACTAAATAATTATTTCCACAAAATCCCCTTTTTGTCAGATATAACGTGGATAACAAAAAAAAGGGGGTTGGGCGGGAATAACGTAAATATTATTTTTTGAAAGATTTGCACTGTAGAAATAGAAGAACGTCTCCAGAAGGCGTCAAACTCAAAATTTTGAAACATAAAATAAACGGGCATCATCTCGCTGCTATTTCGGATCATCTGTGAAAATTTGAAAATTTCCGGTCCACTCGCGACTTTGCTAGGGTCGTGGAACCGGGAACAAACGGACACACAAACAGAATTTGGTGATTGTTAATAGTAAAGATGACAGAAATTTTAAAATTGTTCCAAAATTATCTTTGATCTCAATGATCTCCATTTCCATGAGAGATATCAAAGTTTGAATTTCTGAATAAATCTGAACTTGAAGTTAATGACGACTCTCTATTAGACTCTAATCTCTAATCTGCTTAATTGAAAGTATGGTTTGTAGCTTTGATATCTGTAGATCTTGAAACTGCATATTTTTGGAGGGATTCCCTTGAAGAAACGAATTCCCTTGAAGATTTTTCGAAGAATATTATGGATTTTTTGGAAGTTTCACTTTTCACAAAATTTGAGATGCTAGATATTTGAAGTTTAGACTGAAAGTGGAAAGTGTAAGATGAACACAAATCGGAAATTCCACTGAATAAAAATAATAGAATTTTTTTCGGTTTCACTAACTTCATAACCCAACCATACTTTATTAGGTCACATACTTCTCTAATAGAACGTCACCCTGTATTTGGAATTTCAGCTTAATTATCTCAATTTTGTGAGAGATATTAAAAACTTGCCAACTGATAAATTGTTCGTTATATTATCAACAACATTTCATTAGTTTGCTGATTTCAGGTATCTAAAATGTTGCTCAAGAGAAAGAGAAAGTTAAATGATTTTTACTGTTTCAATGAGGAAGTTTAAAGGGGGAATCCGACCAAAATTTTTTTTTGTATTAAAATGTTTCAAAAGTTATCTATTTTTCGAATATTATTGCGAAAAAATTTGAAAGAAATCCGAAATCCCCGAAAAACGCCGTTGAAAATGAAAAAAATTCAAAAAAGGTGCCGCCAAGGGACGAGGATTTGAATTCCCACGCATTGAGAAACCTAGGCCACGGCACCTGATAGCATTATTTTCAAGTGGCCGACAGTGTTTTTTAACGTTTTTTACCTGTCGGAGATAAAAGCGAAAAAAATCCGGAAAAATTGTCCGGTAAGAAAGTCGCGCCGCACGCGTGGCCTAGGTTTCTCACTGAAAATCCTCGTCCCTCGGCGGCACCTTTTTTTGAATTTTTTTCATTTTCAACGGCGTTTTTCGGGGATTTCGGAGTTCTTTTGAATTTTTTCGCAATAATATTCGAAAAATAGATAACTTTTGAAACATTTTAATACAAAAAAAAATTTTGGTCGGAGTCCCCCTTTAAAGAAGACGCATTTTTCGGGTGTAATATTTTTTGGAGAAATTCGAATTTTCTTGAAGGTTTTTTTTGACGATCGAACTTTTTGAAACTAACAACAAAACTGGAAATCCTGTTTTTTCCCCAAAAAATTTTAGATGCCATAAACTTCAAGTTTAAACTGAAAGTGACTCAAAACTCGTGAAAATCAAAAAACCTACTAAATCAAGATTCCCGATTTTTTTTCTGTTTCACTAACTTCATAACATAAATAAATTTAAACGGTGTTTTTGCTCCATAACTTTCTTTCATTACATGCTCTAATAAATTTTAAAACTAATAAATTTACTCTAATAGAACGCTACTTTTACTTGCACTTTGAGCTCAATTATCTCGGTTCCTATGAGAGATATAAAAAATATGTTAACTGATAAAATGTTTGCCATAATATTACAACCATTTCATTAGATGATAAATTTTTTTTCTCCCATAAAACTGGAGATAATTGAGTTCAAAACCAAACCATTAGCGCAACATCTCTTTATAGCTGTTTTTGTTCTGAAATCGTGAAAAAACAGGCGTGCTTCAGATAGCGCTAAAATCTCAAAAACACAAATCCAGAACTTTTATCTTAATCGTAACTTTTATCTTTTCTGTGTTCCTCAATTTCTAATTTTGTAGTCTTTCAAAGTCAACACGACCCCATCTGTTACCTACCTTAAACCTGCCGTTGGCAGTTTTCTCTCTCTTTTTCCCCATGTTTACTTTGTGAAAAATTCCAAAGTCAACAAAAGAACCAAAGTGATTCGGTTTCTCTGGTTAAAGTCACATTCTTTCCTATAGAGTCCCCTGGTTCTTTTTTGTCGAAAAAATGATGGTATGTTTTTTCATAGCGAGACTGAAAAAACTGAAATTCTCAGAAATTTGAAATCTACTTGAAACAAGAAACTTTTTTTTTGAAAAAAGCTTTTAACTAAAAAACGCGTTTATCCTATTCAAATTACTCAAGAACTATCGAAAGTTCTTAAATCAATAATGTGAAACTTTGAAAAAATTAAAAACATTCCTGTCGTGACCGGGTAGTGTGTTGGTTAGCGCACTCCGCTTTTGCCCGCGCAATGCGGGTTCGAGTCCGATAGGTGGGAACTTTTATTTGGTTTTTTGTAGAGAGTTCCGAAACGAATATGAAAATGTCTTACTGCTTTTTAATAGGTTTGAATGAAAATCTAGCAAAGAGAATCCCAGTTCCAGTAGGAAAATTTTGTTGAACTTGAGCTTCTGAGTTGTTTACTTTTGGAGAAAAACGGTAGGTAAGTCAGAAATTCTCATAGGACTGGGCCTGAAACTCGAGATAAATGCCCCTTACCCGGAAAGTTTTTGGGGGAAAAGACGAATCTTTAAATTTGTGAGTTTTGGATTTCAGGATGCCCGAATTTCCTAATTTCATGAATTCTGGAGTTTTGGGGTTTCAAAACGGTGTTTCGGTTTGGAACTTTCATAATTTTCAAATTTTCGAATTTCCGTATAACTGAACTTATCGACTTTCCTACTTTCTGAATTTCTGTAAGCCTGAATTTCTTCGAGTCGAAAATCAAAATATACTTTTGAGCTGAAATTCCGGAAACTTTGAGTAAAGAGCCAGTGGTTCTCAAATTTCTGATAAATGAATCAAAATTTGATGAAGGACTACAGATCCGGAAACTCCGACAAAAGGTCCAGAAGCCCAGTCACATTGGATAAAAGCCAAAAGCATTCGGTCTTTCAACCTGAGTTTTGAGACACATGTTACTTTTGGAGAAACCACCTATCTAGAGTATCATGTCTTTTGTTTCTAGTAAGATTTAGGATGTCCAGCTCCAAAGGGGTGCAAACCAAATTCGAAAAGTTTGAAATCCAAAAATCAATGGTTCAGAAATTTGAAATTCAGAAAATAAGAAATTTGAAAGTTCAGAAGCAAACTCTACACTTCAGAGTTTTGAAATAGCGGAAACTCGGGAAACCTAGATTCTGAGATTAAGAAACTCATTAACTTGGGAATTTAACAATTCCAAAACTTTAAAATACAGATATTGACTTATGTTATATTTTAGAATTTCAGAGTTTTCTGACTGCTGATATTTGAAATTGAAATCTCCGAGTTTTGACTTGAACTGTCTCACCTTCCTAACTTTTGAATCTCTTTGAAGAAGTGAGATAGCAAAAAGCTTGGGGAACATCCTCATGGGTTTCTCCGGGCAAAATATCTAGAAAACTTTTATATTTCTTGCCTTCTTCAAATTCTGAAATCTGAAAATTCTGAAAAGCAGCGTTTCAAAATTTCAAAATCTCAGAACTTCCAATGTCTTTCTCCTCTCATTTTCCAAATTCTTAAAGTTCTAAATATATTTGATTTTCGAAATTACAGAAATTCTAAGTTCTTGAATCATGAACTCCTCAAACGCTGAATTTGAATTTCCAATTTTTCGAATTGGACACTGAAAAAAAATCCCTAAATAAGTGTGTTGAAACCTTTTTATAATTTTAGGTACTATAAGCGGAGCCCAGGAGGTTCAGCCCCGGAGGGGCGCAAACCGACTGGTTTTTTTTTCATTCATGACTCATAAAACTAGCCAAAAATCGTTTTGCTTATCTTAAAAATCAATTTTTTTTCAAATAATAAGGAAACCTCTAACATTGTCATGTGAGATTTTAGTTCAAATTGGAAAACATACAACAAAAAACCGATAACAAAAAAATTATAAGACATCAGTGATCAATTTTTGGAAGCCCTTAAACAATTTTGTTTTGCAAATTTAAGATTTTCATCATTTTGATTTGGCTGAAATTTCAGATCTATAGAAATTGTTAGAAATTCATTTTCGTTTTTTTAAAGTTCATAAACAAACTAACTGATGTCTACATAATATCAAAACCGTAAAGTGTTGTATTCTTAAGAATTATTTGGAACGGAAAATATTATCATTTTATCAGTACTCTTTTGTTCCTTATCTATGTTTCCAGAACCTCCAAAAGAAATTTGCAAAAATACACTGTTTCAGGTATATAATATTTTGTTATCATAATTCTGGAAAATTGTTCAGAAATTCCTCTTCAGAAGCTCCTCCCCCGCAACTCTACGTCGCGGTTTTTTGCAGTTCTGCGGCGCGATTCATCATTTTCTGTATAAAGTATCGATCAACAATATATACGAAAAAGAAATTTTTATGTGATTTTTGGCCATTTCGATTATTTCCAGGAGGTTAGAGCTCGAAACTTTCAGAGCCATTCTAGACAAAACTAACTTCTAAAAATCAAGAATATAATACAAGAAACTGAAAAACCGCGCGGCAGTGTTGCAAAAACTATTGAATCAAAAATATTAAATTTAAAAACTTTCCTGTTTCAATAGTTTCAAACTTTTATTCTTTGAAAATATTGGAAGCCGTCGTCTTAAAATTCATAAATTTCTGTAAAATAACGATAAATTTTGAAAAATTACTGAAACTGGAATTTTTGATTTTCTAAAGTTTGAGCATTTTTTTTGATCCAGATATCTATGAGAGGAACCGAGATAAATTGTGTCAAAGTTGAAGGACCTTTTTGTTACAGGTTTTAAGGTACCATGAATAATCAACAACTAACACCAATTTCAAAAAATTTTAACCATTAACACCTTTTCAAAACCGTAAGAAATTTATTTCCTTTTCGGAATTGTATACTGTAGTTGACCATACGTATTGACCATTCGGATTTTTTTCCTCTACCTTTTGAGAGGGTCAGTCTTCACAATTTTGTGATGCTTATTTCCTGATCAGTTTTCTGCCCAATCACCTATAAGAAAAATTTGTAAAAATAAAATTATTAGAAATAATGAAACTGTGAAAATTCTTATTTATCAGTCTGAGGCTTGTCAGATCACTTATCAGAAATTTAGCCTTGAAATTACTAAAACAGTGAGACTGTAACTTTTTAAAATTTTCCATTTTCTGAAAATTCCAGTTTCACCTAACGCATAACTTTTGGAACCTTTCCAGATTACACAGTTCGGGTAAAGCTCAACTATGAAAAAACTCACTAGTCAGTTATTCATTGAAATTAGGAAGCGGTGAAAGTCTATCGGATCACTTATCGGAACTCTCGTCTTGAAATTATAAAAATAGTGAAACTGTATTTTTGTTTTATCGAAAATTCTCTTTTCTAAAAATTCCAGTTTCACCTAATGCATAAGTTTTGAAACTTATCATGTTACATAGTGCAGTATCATTCCGGCGTTTTTCAATTTTCCTGTATTGCGAAATTCGTCATTTCTCTCTAAAAATGACTCACCCAGTTATTCTATGAATTTTTATTCAAAAAAGAGAAAAAAAAGTGGAAAAATGATCGGGTTAGAAAACTGGTTCTTTTTCAGTTATGTTTTATATGATGACTGACAAGGTGATGGGGGAAAAAGTGAACATGAGTTTTTGGGAAAAAATCTGTTTCAAGGATTCTGTAACTTTCTTTTTTTTTGACTAATCGATTTTGCATATATTCAAAAAACGTTTTCCTTAAAGGTGGTGTACGGTGAAATTTTTTATTGCATCAAAATGTGCAGAAATGTATGTAGATTGATATAAAAATAAAGAAAAAATTCGAAAAAAATTTCTTCATCGAGAAAAACGCATCGAAAAATACGCTGAAAGCCCTTAGGGACGAGGTTTTTTCTAGGCCGCCCGGTGAGTAAAAGCGCGCGAATTCAAACTTTTAAAATTTTTTCGCTCGTTTTCAC
>NC_013487.2:3100692-3102058 GCF_000004555.2 Caenorhabditis briggsae | reverse complement strand
TCAAGATTTTGCTAGGTTTTTGTCAATTTTTCTTCCAGATACATCGGAAAAATTTGAAAAAACAGTGAAAACGAGCGAAAAAAATTTTAAAAGTTTGAATTCGCGCGCTTTTACTCACCGGGCGGCCTAGAAAAAACCTCGTCCCTAAGGGCTTTCATCGTATTTTTCGATGCGTTTTTCTCGATGAAGGAATTTTTTTGAATTTTTTCTTTACTTTTATGTCAATCTACATGCATTTCTGCACATTTTGATGCAATAAAAAATTTCACCGTACACCACCTTTAAACAACGGATGATGAGATTTTTTAGAATGAGAGTGTGCATTTGTATCCCTTTTTTATATGTCATCGGCCGCCGCAGGTAGACCCGCGCCGGCTTCAAAATTAAGACCCATAAGTTCAATTTCTCTAGAGGCGCGTAAGAACCAAATTTTGAGACAATTTAAATTAAAAAACGAGTCACGTTACTGCCTGCTTGAAATCATTCCGAATATCTATCACAATTTTGGAACTGAAAAAAAACATTTTATAACTTTCGGATCATGGCAACCATAAACTTAGTTTTCTATTTCTTCAGTTTGGTTTATCTTGGGTCATAATTTCCTTTTCTAGTTGGAATCGGCCTGGAATTGTTTTCACAAAAAAAGGATATGTTTTCCTGTCTCTCTCTCTCTCTCTCTCTCTCTCTCTCTCTCTCTCTCTCTCAGGTTCCTATGACACCTCAAAAGAAAACATGTGACGTCTTCTCCTTTATTTCTTCGTGTCTCTTTTTTCGGTCTCCTAGGCAACAACTCTTTTTTCCTTTTCTTCATTTATATTTTTTCTGTTTCGTAACACTGACTTATTATTAGAATGAACGTTTTGACTAATCCAATAAGGGAGCTAATCGATATTTGAAACCGTTTTTTTCAAAGTATTCCTGCTAAAAGAATAAATTGATAATATCTTTGTTTTATAAATCCATACTAAAACTAGAAAAAGAAACCAAATATACAAACTTATTGGAACTGAAAAAAACCATTTTCAGCGAGTTTCTGTTTCAAATAGTTCAATAGTTCACAAACTTTTTCGGGATTTTTGTGCCCCAATATGTAGTGCACGCTCTCCCACAGAACATTTCCGAACTGCAAATTAATTTTTGATCTACAGAAAAAAGTTTGGCGCGATCACAATTGCAGGTCTAAAACCATAATTTCAGAATTTTTTATCTGATTTTGTGGAGTTCCAAGATGATTCAAATGATTCTTAAAAAATTAATTAGTGGTTATAGATTCATGTATGATCCTGTAGAGATAATAATTCAGGTTTTTTTGAGCGAGTTTTTTTCTGTAAACAACTTTCAAAAATGTCCATTTTTGACATTTTTT
>NC_013487.2:3094493-3100150 GCF_000004555.2 Caenorhabditis briggsae | reverse complement strand
GGATGAGTGGAGCAGTTGATTGTGATGGTATGTGGGTGTTTTAAAACACATACCTTTTAATGTTTCATATAGAGTTTACCATGTTTTGTAGTAGATAGATTGACATTAGTATTCCGAACCCATTAGAGGCATACATTTTTGAATGTTGTGTTTTGAGGTGTGTTAGGAACTTGAGAGACAGATTTATGTTTAGAGATAGAGAGAGAGAGAGAGAGACAGGATAACATATCCTTTTTTTGTGAAAACAATTCCAGGCCGATTCCAACTAGAAAAGGAAATTATGACCCAAGATAAACCAAANCTAAATGAGATAGTTAGNCTAATGTTCATGTGGGAGAGCGTGTAGTGTGAATTAAAAACAAAATCTAAAATCTAAAATCGCTTGAAAAAGTGAACAGCCAGCCAACTTTGACTACATACATCTTTTGACATTCTGCTTAAAATTTTATCAGTTGACCACCTTTTGATACCTCTTACAGGAACACAAATCAATAGGCTCAAAATTGACCCTTTAACTAGACTTCAAAAATGCTGATACATGAAAAGATTCAATAATTGCAGTTTCAGTAATGTCTCAAACTTTTGGTTAGAAATTCAAAAAGGATATTTTTCGTCACCGTTTTATAAAGCAAATGACAGTTTATGTTCACCTGAAACCTTTTTTTCAGTCAATGGAAAACGATAACAGCAAGAAAAGTGACAATGTCCAACAGCAAGAAAAAATGCAGAATCTGAGAAATCAAGTGGATTCGGTTAAGGCGGTGAGTTTACAGCCAACTGCGGTCTTGGCCGCCATGGGTAATCCAAAAGCAGCGGATTTCAATTTGACAGCTTTGGCTCTTTGGTGTTTCTAATGGTTGCAAGAAGATTCAAGAAAATCAAAAATTCACAAATATCTGAAAAAGTGAAATTGAGAAAAGATTTTGAAATTACTTGCCACCAATCGCTTCTGGATTTCTGAAATATTGAAAACGAACTGAAACTGAAAATTTCTGAAAAACAAGAATCGAACTTTTCATTTTTCAGGTAATGGTGGACAACGTCGAGAGAATTCTGGAGCGTGGCGAGCGATTAGACAACATCGAACGACGAACGGAGCAGTTGAATGCGACGGTATGTGGGATTTTTAGAAAACATACCTTTTAATGTTTCATATAAGTTTACCATTTTTTGTAGTCATAATTGACATTAGTCTTCCAAACCCATAAGAGCATACATTTTTGAAAAAAGCGTTTAAAAAATTGTAAAAAAATTGAGAGACAATTTACTGTTTCATGATCTAGGTAAAGTTCAAGTTGCTGGATGGTGATTTCAGAGGCAACTCCTTAAACCCAGTGCAAGCTTTCTGCTTTAACCCAACTTATCTCGGCTCCTGTGAGAGAAATCAAAAAGTTGGCAACTGATAAAATGTTACTGATACTATGATAAACATTTTATAAGGTGACTACTTTTTGATATCTTTCACAGAAAACGAAATGAATTTAATGGAAGCTCTTACGATCACTGTTTCATATTTCATATAAATTTAGAGTTTTGCTAAAGTAAGTAACTTGAAACTTCACTGTTTTTGTAGGCTTGAAAAGTTAGGAAAATCCCAGGCGGTTGGTCAAACCAAAAACTCTCGATGGCCAACAGTGTATACCACTAGATCAACTGTGCGCATTTAAAAACAGGGAGAGAGTGCAATTATAATACAAGGCATCCCCAAAAATTGAGATCTGCAATGTTAAAACAGGGAATCGAAGCCGATTTTCAATTATTTCAATAAATTTTGAAAATTCCAGAGTGCAAACTTCAAATTCACCGCTCGTAAAGTCCAACGAAAGTTCTGTATGCTGAATGCAAAATGGACCATCATTCTGGCAATCGTCATCCTCATCGTCTTCACCGTTCTCCTTCTCCTGATTCTTCATTGGACTGGAGTTATTGGAAAACGAAATAATGATTAATGATGTTTTTATGGCTTTTTGAAAACTGTATTCTTTTTCTTCTCATTGGTTTGTGTCATTTATTTTGGAATGCAAATGAAGATATACCTATGTTACTTTTTCAAAAGTTTGCAAAAAAAAGGATTGACGAGAAAGATGTATGGTGATAACTTATAGGGTATTTGAAACTGAAAAAAAGTGTCAAAAATGTGAATACGGAGTTTTTGAAAAGAAGGGGGCTTTGAGGCTTCCAATTTGAGAGTCTTTAAGAGTCTAAACGGAGAAGTGACAACTCGAATATTTGAAATCTAGGAAATCAGAATTTGAAAAGTACCTGGAACAGTAAAACTTGAGAAAAAGATTTGGAAGTACTTCAAAAATCGTTTTTCAAGTAATGGTGGACAACGTCGAGAGAAGTCTGGAGCGTGGCGAGCGATTAGATAACATCGAACGATGAACGGAGAAGTTGAATGCCACGGCTTATGAAATTTTTAGAAAAAAACAAGTTATAGAAAAAAACAAATTATAAATATAAAAACAAATTATAAATATATAGAGATCCCCGAAAAACGCCGTTGAAAATGAAAAAAATTCAAAAAAGGTGCCGCCGGGGGACGAGAATTTGAATTTCCGCGCAGTGAGAAACCTAGGCCACGGCGCCTGACAGCATTATTTTCAAGTGCCCGACAGTGTTTTTTAATGTTTTTTACCTGTCGGAGATAAAAGCGAAAAAAATCCGGAAAAATTGTCCGGTAAGAAAGTCGCGCCGCACGCGTGGCCTAGGGGTCTCACTGAAAATCCTCGTCCCTCAGCGGCACCTTTTTTTGAATTTTTTTTTCCTTTTCAACGGCGTTTTTGGGGATTTCGGATTTTTTTCGAATTTTTTCGTAATAATATTCTGAAAATAGATAAATTTAAACAAATTTTAATGCAATAAAATTTTTTGGTCGGAGTCCCCCTTTAATGAGTATGCACAACTGCTTTTGTCCACGATTACAAATAATTTTGTTAAAAAGCTACAATCCGACCAGAACAACTTATGCGCTCCATTGATTGTCTTTTTCCGAAGTTACAGTACACTTTGATTCAGTTTCGTTTCATTGCAAGCTTGGGTAATCGGCCAAAGACAACAAAAAATGCCCGTCATTGATTCACAGTTTGCTCCAAATCGTTTGACCCTTATCTGAAACAGGAAGAATGATATCAATAACTCTCAGTAACTTACTTGTATCCATAGAATCCGAAATGTCAAAAATACTCCAGCGTTTTTTGTTGGGAAAATTGAGAACCACCATTAACTAACTGTCTGTGTAGAGGCTCTTTAGCTGAATCATCGAAATTAACTATGAAGTTGTCGATTTATTCCAAGATCCAGGTCCGGCCCCAACCACTCTAGTTCCAGCTGCTCCAATTTCAGCTTCCGGACCATAACCTCCAGCCCCAATAGCTCCAGTTCCAGGACCTATGTCCGGTTCCCAGAGCTCCATCTCGTGCTCAAGCTGAAGCTGGAACTGACGATTCTCACTGTTTCTCTCTTCCTTTATATGCAAAAAATGGGAGATTCTTATCTTTTTGCTCTATTTCTTCACGTTTTGAAAAAAAGTTTTTTTCCGACACGTGAATTGTTTCTTCGAATATTTTTTGATTTTTAAAAATGAGACACTAATTTTTGTTCACGCGTGCCTCGTATTATAATTGCATTGGCTCCCTGCTTTCATATGTGCACAGTTGGTCTAGTGGTATACACTGTTGGTTATCATACCGAGAGTTTTTGGTTCGACTCCCCGCCTGGGATTTTCCTATTTTTCTGCTGTCAAAAATCGTTTTCAAAGCTCTTACAAACTTTTAATCAAGTAGTCCACTTTGAGACAAAATATCTCCGTTCCTGTAGAAAATATCAAAAAGTGATCAATTGACAAAATGTTGGTGATATTATGATAAACATTTTGTCAGTTGACCACTTTTTGTTATCTGTTACAGGAAATGAGATAACTGGGCTCAAAGTTGTCAATTTGAGGGGCATTCTATTAGAGTGTCTACATTGTATCTCAGCACAGAAAAATAAATATTGTCTTAAATTATTTTCCAGTTTCATATACATATCTTATTACTTTCATAAGTAAAAACGCATTTTTCTGCATGAATCATAGCTTGTCCGCAACAAACCCTAACAGCACACTCCTCGCCCTGTTCCTCGCTGCAAGAGACGGAGGGGAGGGGGGTGGCCGAGGTCCTGGCATTTCCTAGTCCCCGCGTTTCTGCCGCACTCTATGTCTCCGATAAACGCTTTGTTTGCGGCGGGAACACACAGTTTTCTCTCGTTATTTTTTGCTTAAAGTTGATTTTCAAACGAAAATCATGAATCAAAAATATTAATAACCAATTTTCGCTGATTTTCAGAACCAAAAAGTCGAGGGGATCGATTGAGAACACTCTGAAAAGGAAAACATGGAAGAAGTGAGTTTTTTTTTCGAAAAATGTGTGTTGAAAAAAAATTTATCTAAATTTGAACTTTTTTGTGACATGATTTTTTGAAAATAATCTAAATTTGGGTTTTTTTTCAAATATTAAGATTTTTCCCTCGAAATTTATAGTTTTTATTATTGTTCCAGAAACTCGTTGTTTAATTCCTACTAAAATGTGTAGTTATTAATAAAAAGCTAGATTAAAAAATTATAATTTAGGAAGAAGGACCGAACGATTTAATAAATTGATAGTTTAAAACCCATAATTAAGGAAATTCTGGTCAATGTGAACCAAATTCTTTAAAATCGTGTTTACAATCTCTGCTCTTCGTTCTTTGACAAGAATTATCTGAATTTCCAGAAGAGATATCAAAAATCTGTCAACTAATGAAATGTTTATTAAATTTTCATTAAAATTTTACATGTTGACAACTTTTTTATATCTCTTACACGAAACGAAATAACGTACGTCAATGTTAAAGGTCCACTTTTTCTAGCGAATTTATGATGTTAGTTTGTTGTATACAAAGGCAAAGGCGTATTTCATTATGACACAAAAATCATGAAACAATTAGTAAATTACTTGAAACAGAAACAACTAACAACTAAATTTTTCAGTTTCAAAAAGTTTCAAAGTTCGGTTTATTTTTCTCGTTTCAGTTTAATTATGGAAATGGCAACTTATTTTCAATTTTTTCGTCAACTTTGAGCTCAATTTTCTCGGATGCTAGGAAAGATATCAATAACATGTCGATTGATAAGATACTAGTAATATTATGATAAATAAATTGTCAGTGGACAACTTTTTGATGTCTTGCATAGGATCCGAGGTGAATCATACGAAACTTGACCGTTCAACTAGATTTTAGAAATGCTCGAACGAAGAAAATCAAAAAGCAGTTTCAACAATGCTTCAAATTTTTTGTGTATTTCACAGAAAAATTGTTAACTTTGGGGAATTTTCCATAAATTGTGTTCTTTTTCAGATCCTATTCGATGAACTAGTGATAAGTGCCACAAGAGCCATCGAGAGGAGCACCGACAGGAAAATGAGCACCATTGGTGAACAATTAGCGACGGCTCCGCGACGTTCGAAAGACGACGTTTCGAAAGTGTGACGTTTCGCAAGTGTGACGTTTCGAAAGTAACAGCCTTGCACTTTTATGCATGGAAGAAAAAGCAAAAACTTGTATTTGAGTATTTAAATGGTTTTTCCAACAGAGCTTTGTATATTTGAAGCTGTTTCACACATTTTTCGATTTGT
>NC_013487.2:3086312-3093874 GCF_000004555.2 Caenorhabditis briggsae | reverse complement strand
TTTGAAAGCTTCAAATATACAAAAATCTATTCGAAAAACTATTTAAATGCTCAAATACAAGTTTTTGCTTTTTCTTCCATGCATAAAAGTGCAAAGCTGTTACTTTCGAAACGTCGTCTTTCGAAACGTCGCGGAGCCGTCAAAAACATTTTATCAGTTGACCACCTTTTGATGTCTTTTATAGAAACCGAGATAAATTGGATCAAAGTTTGGGGGCCCTTCTATTAATGGTGTTTTTTTTTCATATTTCTTGTCAAATGCAATAAAACAGATTTTTTCAATCATTCGTTTTTATGCTCAATTCTCAGCAATCGTTTCAAATTGATTCAACTGATACTTATATTGTTTCTTGTTCTATAATTTTTAACATTTCGAGAGATTTCAGGAAGTGCTCTTCAGAATCCAGGTCAGAAACCTCTTTAGTATCTTGGACCAGACAAGGTAAAAAAATGTTTTGCAACTATTTTTCTACCGTAACCAAATGTTCAATTTTCAAACACAGTTTTCTAAGAAAATTGTCTAAGAAATTTTCCAAAAAAATCTCAAGAACATGAAACCTTAATGATGGAACAGTAGTCATTTTTCAAAGTTTGAAAGTATGCAAAAATTAATTTTTCAAGATTTTGCTGTGTTTCTCTCGACCCCATGAATATTAACTGCCAATTACTCAACAAAACTCTAAACATATATGAAACAGTAGTAGCAAAAAAAATTCAATTAAAGTTATCAGGGTTCCTGTAAGAAATATCAAAATTTTGTCAGCTGATAAAACGTTACTGATATTATGAAAAATATTTTATCACTTGACACATTTTTATTATCTGTTAAAGGAACCGAGATAATTGAGCTCAAAGTGTACGTATAGGGTGGGGTGTTTTATTAGAGCCGTTACGGTACTTCGCTCTAGCTTAATTATCTCTGCCTCCAAAAATATGATGGTAACAAAAATGTCCATTTGTTTCAGCTCAACATGAATCTGGAACCAAGAATACCCCTTCGGCAGATCCTTCAACCGGTTCTGAATCTGATTGATCCGCGAGATGCACAACCAGCCGACGCTCCACAAGATCCGGATGAACAACAACGACTAGCAGTGATGCGAAGAGATAAGTATGTAGAATTCATAGGATTAATGAATCGGCAACAAATTCTTCGCCATGAAATGATCCGTCGGTTACGTCAGAGAATTCCCGAACAAGAAAATCGAATCCGCATGTGGGAAGACTATATAGTGCAGAAGAATGTACTAGAATATCATATCGTTCCACTTATGAGTAACTTGTTTATCGGACAACCCATTGATCTAGAAAACCGAAGGGAAATTTTGAATTTATTGAATCAAATCGATGATCTTCGCGAGCCAGTGATTCCAGATTTGAACGGTGATCCAGATGAGCAAGAAGTGATTGAAGATCTGGATCCAATGGAAGAAAACAAGCCAATTGGTCTGGAGATACTTGAGAGGAGGATTCTGAAAGATTTCCAGCTACGAAGACATGGAGAAAGGAGAAGAGAGGAGCGGATTCAAGAACTAGAAGAAGAGCAAAGAAGATCTATTCGTCGTATAGGAATCCTGTTTGGTGAAGAAGGAAGGCGTCAGGAGGAGATACTGCGACTGGAGGAACGAGAGCAAAGGCAGCGGGAGCAGTTACACCAATTAGAAGCAGAAATAGTAGCCCCGCTAAATGAGCAAGTTCCGGAATTGGTGGGGAGACAAGCAGAGAATGATCGACGTATTAGAGGAGAGCGAAGGAATCGGGATCTTCCGCAAAGACTGGAGGTTCCAATGAATGGACGTGTAGAAGACGAAGAAGAAAGAATTAGGGACCTTCAACATAGACTGCTGGAGGTTCGGAGAAATGCTCGTCGACCGGAACCTGCACGCCTGAATCATCCGGATATGGTTGCAGGAGATCCAGTGAAGCCAGAACGTCAAAGTTGGGATTTTCAGTATTGGTCGGTGAGTATGATTAAATATTTACAACACACAGGGAATATAATTTTGAGCTAGAAAAATACCGGAAAATTGATTTTTGCATATATTTTTGAACTTGAAAAATGACTACCGTTTCATCATTGCGTTATAAAATTCTTGCATATTTTTTCAGACAATAATTCTATGGGTTTTGAAAAGCGCTAAAATTAATTATCTACCGTAAATCCAGCGAGGGCATTCAAATTTGATCCAATATATCTTGATTCTTGTAAAAGATACCAAAAATGGTTTATTGATGAAATGTTACTGATCTTATGATAAACACTTTGTTAGTTGACCATTTTCTGATATCTTTTACAGGTAATGAGATGAATGAACTCAAAGTTGACGGTTAAGGTGTGTCATTTTTCGGTACCAAGAAAACCTTTTTTTTAAATAAATGTTGTCTTTACCCTATTAAAGTATTTCTATTGCCTGTAAAATTAGGATAACTTGTAGGAAAGGTGACATTGGTCCGTTCGAGAGCCGCTGGTCAGCCGTTTCAACGCCAGATTCATTCAAGATCCGTTTCTGAGCTGCTGATTAGCCTCCGAGCAGCCTTTTCACAGCCAAGGTCTTTTTTCGTCCGTTTGTGAGCCGCTAGTGAGCTTTTCCCCCAGAAAGACTCTTTGAGATCAATATTTTTTTGATGCTCAGTCATAGCTCAGCTCTTATTGGCGCGGCACATCTAATATTTCGCCCGAAACTCCAACTAATGCCATTAATCAACGTAATTTTTACAGCCTAACAACTTAATCGAATGGATGGAGCTTGTTCTCCCCGAGCACTTGCGACGAGATGGGACTATCGGCCGAATCCGCGAAATGAACTTGGATGGTGCCGTGATTCCCGAGCTAGCTACGGATGATTCAATGCGACGTCTTCTAGGCTTGACTCAGCAACAATTTCATTTGTTGAAGTGTCATTCCATGAAAGTTATCAACAAGTACTACGATGAGAGGCGACAGCGGTTTGGTGAAGATGCTGTGCAATAGAGTGCTTTTTCAAGCCATCTCAACTACCCATGACTTTTTTCTGGTCTTCTTTGTGATTCTCATTTTCAACGTTATATACCTACAGTAAAGATGAATGCCTATTTTTTGAACGTTTTCATGCTTAATCCTCAACAATCGTTTTTCAATCGATTCAACTTACCTTGATCTTTAAAACCTTCTTTTTGAAGCATCTAATATTGGAAACTTTTTTTGCAGGAATTATGAATATTCGAGAACAAAACAGACAACTGAGGATGCAAAGACTCCGAGCCAGGGACGAAGAGCAAAGACTTCTGGAACAGCGTGAAAGAGCGCATCAGCGCCGCGTTTTCCGTATGTCGTTTCCCGATGCACCACCACTTGGAAGGACTCCGAAGCCAGTTTATCCGATAGCCAAGCACCCGGTGGGCCAATGGGGCGTGGAGTTCGGAGATGATGTTGTCCCAATCTTGCCTCCAAATGCCACCGTAGACTTCAAGTCGTGGTCGGTGAGTATTTTTGAGTTTTTTAGGTTAAAGAGGCTTTGGCGGGGGATCATAACTTTGTTCAAACTTTGAATTTCTGTTTGAACTAAAAAGTGCAACATAGAACTTAAGGAGCTCTACAAAATGATATATAATGCAACTATATTTAAACACTGACTTTTGAACTAGAGACAGTAGGAGCTTTCTAGACTGATTTTAAAAATCTAGACGTTTCACGGCTTCTAGTTTAAGAATCGGCAGTTCGGTTTTTTGAATTTTTATCATTTTGTACATCTCTTCAAGTACTACATTTTAATTTTTGTTACAATCAAAAATACTAATTTTGAGCCGAGTTATTGGTCGGCAAATCGACAAGTAACATTTGACAGAATATAATTTTTTGTATTATATAGCTATTTAATTAGTTTGACATTTTGAATGATGATTTCTAATATAAATGAAACAGTTTATTTTTAAAATTTCAAACAGAAAAAAAAAAACCAAAAAACCTAGCTTTGAAAACTCTGCGACCCTAAAACACAGAGCGCTTACCAACCGTAAATACCGCAATGAGACTCACCTCACTACATGTCACATGTCAAGTCAGGTATAGTACCTAAACTTTGAGCTCAATAATCTCGGCTAATTCAAAAGATAACGGAAATTGGTCAATTAATAAAATGCTACTCATTTATGCCTGGACTTTTCCACCAGCATTTTATCAGTTGGCGGATTTTTGATATCTCTGATAGCAACCGAGATAATTGAGCTCAAAGTGAACGTATAGGATGGGTTTTTAGAGTATTATGATTAGTTTGAGTGCCTTTTAAAAAGTAGGGTACCTGAACAACCTTTTTTTAAATGATCATAACAAAACAAAGCCCTTGAGTGAGCTAACATAAGCGGTCGCAATTCCAAATTTTCTGTCCCTTTAAGTCTTCACAACCCTTCACAACCTTAACAATTTTTCAGCCGTCAGCTTTCTTAGAGTGGGTGGCTATGATCATCCCCCAAGAGATTGAGAAAGGACTGGGTGATCGTATTAAGGCAAGAATTTTGGGCGGATACCATGTCAAGATCATCGCGATTTCCACAACACTGAAGCAGGTACTAGGAATGGACGATGAGCCGTTTTCGAAGCTTCAAAGTCAAGCCAGGAAAATTTTGAATATCTACCGCGCCGAGAAGTTCGATCGTCGAATGATGCAGTACATGATTGATAAGAATCGGTGGGAGTTGCAGGAGATGAGATTAGCCGCTGGACCAATATATTGGCGCTGATCTATTGATCTTTTTCTTTTCTTTATTGTTTTCTATATGGGTCGTCCTTCCTGTTCTTCAACACATTTTGAATTACTTTCAAATAAAATCATTGATCTTACCTAGTTTGTTCTTGCCAAACTTTGAAATCGTTTTAAAATCGATTTATGTATACTTTGCTGATCCTTTCCTGGATCCTCTTATAAATCTTATAACTTTCATTAACCTTCTTTCTTCAGACAACCAACTTTAAGACAAATTGTGCACCATGGATGAACGAAACGAGGCTAGAGATTGGGAGATACATCTTGAAGTAATTGAACGTTTAAGGATGGAAGATGAGCGAGAATGGTATGAAAATATGAGCAGAGCCCGTGCGGAATGGCAAGCTAGAATTCGCGAACCCGTGCTACCCGTGACACCTCATCCATTGGGTCGGATGGGTATAGAATTTGGAGATGAGGAACTGGTTGTTCCAATATTGCCACCGGGAAAGAACTGTAATTTCAAATTGTGGACGGTGAGTGTTTTTTGACATTTATTATTAGAAAAAAAGATTTGGTCCGAAAGCTGTTCATACAATAACGGATGTATAACGGACCAGGATCAGTTAAAATCTGTAATAGAACCTTGCGTACTTTGAACTCAAATATCTCGGATCCTCTCAGAGATATAAAAAATGTGTCAACTAATAAAATGTTGGTGACGTTATGGCAAACATTTTATCAGTTGACAGATGTTTGTAATCATTTATAGGAAACGAGATAATTTAACTTGCTTCAAACTTACCATTTTCATCAAGTTAAGAAACATTAGAAATTTGAGGGGCTAGAGAGGCAGACAACGAGACACACTGCGTCTCTAATCTAGTGGGCACACAATTGCTGTATTTCAAAAATAACCACATAGTTTGTGAAGTTAGTGTTTTCTGAAAATTATAGGAAAAATTCAAATATTCCAAAAAATCGTAATATCCAAATCTTACATTATTCTTCTCTAAATTGCAAGCGTTTCTGTTCATTTTCCATTTTTTTAAAGGATTTCCGAAGTTTCCAGACTACCGTTAAACTGGCCAAAAATTCGGGGGGTACAATGATTCGGGGGTACAAGGGGGTACAACTGATTTAGGGGTACAAAATTGATGATTCGGGGGTAAAAAATTCGTGGGTACAAAAATTCGGGGGTACAACGATTCGGGGGTACAAACTACCAATGATTCTGGGGTACAACTCATTTCATTTAGGGGTACAACGCTTGTGATTCGGGGGTACAATTTTTTTTGAGGGAGTTTCTGAATTCCTGAATTTCAGAACTTTGGAATTTCAGTATTTCGGAACCTGAGAATTTCGGAACTTCACAGTCTGAGAATTTCAGATTTTCAGCACTTCAAAATCTCAGAAACTCGGACAGAATTTCGGTCCATTCTCCAGGGGTACATCGAAATAGGGTACATCATGCTCAAGGGGTACATTGACTGAGTGGGTACGCAGTCTGAAGGGGTACATCTAGGTAGTTGCACAAAAACAAAAAGTTCGGATCTGGTCGAGATTGAACTCGCGACTTCAGTTTTTCGTGCACCCACGCGCACCACTATACCAATTCACCCAGTTTCCCTTCTCAACCGCAACCCGTACATATTCGGTGGTTTCTAAAGCAGGAAGAAAGTGAAAGAGGTTGAGAAAAAACAACTTCCGGAAGATTTCCCACGACTATATCTGAAAGTGGACACAACGTAATTTAAAATTCAATTCGGCACTGAAATTTTTCTGTTAGATTTCATTTAGTTTTTTTTTCACTTCTGTAGTTTACAAAACTTTGTAGAGATGAAGGAAAAACCAATGAAAAGGCATGAATTCCGAATTCTGACAGCAAAACTATGAAATAAAAACCTATTATTTGTCTTCCGAAATCAGAAATAAATCGGAAATTAAGGGATTTTTGTCTGAAAAAAATTATTTTTAGGCCAGGATTTTGATTTCAGCTGATTCCATCGTCGTTTCCAATCGCTCACTTCTGTACTTTATCTGTCAGTGTTTAAAACAATTTTTTATATAAGAAATTTGCTTTTTTTTCTCGAAAATGTGTCTTTTACTGTGAGTTCTGTGTTTGAATCCCAAAAAATTGCTCGAAATTCTCATGGAAGAGTTTCCGGAATTTTCTAGGCCAGGGGCCGTTGTCGATTTACGAAGGCAATTTTTTCTATTTTTCCTCCTATTTTCTCGATTTTCAACGATTTTCGACTGTTTTTCGTATTTTTTTTTGCAGAAATTTGTGGAAGATTATGAATTTTTGGCTATCACAGTAGTTCTGGTCACCATTTTCAGTCCTAGACTCATTTTTCGTATGACGTAATCGATGACGTCATATGACGTAATCGATGACGTATTTTTGAACTACCAATTGTCCTATTTTTTCGTTTTTCATCTTTTTTTCAGAACGTTTTTGTGATTTTACAAAAATCTCAAAATGGACGAGAGTGATTCTGAAATTAAAATGTCGAGTGACGGCCAAAATGAACCAGAAAAAACGAAAATATCTGCCAAAGGAGAACCAATAAAAGAATTTTCGCTTGATTTGGATGAGGATGGCATATGGAGAACAGGTCCCTATTCGAACAAATTTTCAGTTAAAACGATGAAAGATATCATTGAAAACTGGTCAGTTGAAAAAGAAAATTTAATTTTAAAACCAAGTTATCTGTTTCAGTGTGACATCGTCAAATCTCACCGATTTTCGTTTGCCAGTGTTTTCGGAACCGTCAGTGAAATTCGCAAAATTTCGAAACGAAGATCATAAACTTTGTGATGGACTGTCTTGGTGGAAGACAACGAATGGTAGGATCAGCTGATTTTCAATTCATTTTTATTA
>NC_013487.2:3084754-3085931 GCF_000004555.2 Caenorhabditis briggsae | reverse complement strand
ATATAAAATTCAAATATTCAGAAGCAGAGTGTCAATTGATTCATCGGTCCCTGAAAGGAAGAACTGTGAAAGGAGCTTTCGAAGATCTAAAATCAGGAGCCCTTAATTTCAGTACCCGCCAAATCAGAAACCAGATGAAGTATCAGCCGGATTGTGTGAAGTCGAAGAGGGGCCGCGTGAGCGTGACAACACCAGAATCACTCGCATCTTTTGGAACAGAAAATGGCTTCCGTCTATTTTCTAGTGGTAAACAGGAACGTTTTTTTGAAAATATAAAATATGGGATTATTAAGCATATGGCTGGACAGTTACAGATTGATAGCACTTTTGATTTGTCAGATTGTGTTGTGACAACAATCTCTGGAGATATAGGAGACTTCACATCGCGCTGCAGCGGAAAAATTCGCCATGTTCTCTTAGGATTCATGATTTCCTCGTCGAAAAATGCACTAAATCACAAGAGTTTTGCTCGCGAAATTGACGATTTCTTCCTGCAAGTTGATCCTATGCGAAAAAAATCAATTCCATCACTGATGACAGACGGCGAAGAATCTTTTAAATATTACAGCAAGGTATAGAAAACTTTAAATTTGTGTAGTCTCATGTTTCTTTCAGATGAAATATTTGGAAGACAATCAAGTTCTCAGGTGTCTAGTACATCGTCGAAACAACTTGACATTCATTCAAAGTAAAAAGAATATAAGCCAGTCAGATTTGAACAAAATTTTCGGAAGACAGATTGGAGATGAAGTTGAAAATGGAATTTTCAATGTAATGAGTTCAGAAGCGATGGAAGCGGAGATTGTCAAGTGTAATTTTGCGCCGGCTCTAAAGAAGTGGTTGCTCGATAGAAAAGAAGATCTCTTTTCAACCCATTCTCTCCGATCTCGTCTGATGGCTGGGCTGCTTCTAAACTATGCATCTACGAATCGAATTGAGAACCTTAATTCACGAATCAAAATTGCGATTCCACGAAAACTAAATGGACGCACTTGCTTGGATAAGCTGTTGGAATTTATCGAGGGTAGGGTTGACTGTAAAAACATCTAAAGTTGGATATGTTTTACAGATGAGAAAAAGGAATTTTGCAAGTCGATTTTGACTGGAAAGAGCGAGCTGATCCGATACGCGAATTTCAAAAAAACCGGAATTTTGTCAGCACAAAGTCAAGTTAAAG
>NC_013487.2:3051580-3084355 GCF_000004555.2 Caenorhabditis briggsae | reverse complement strand
ACTCTAAAAGGTCACATAATAACGGCGGGAGAACTGTATCCGAATTCAAGAAGGTCAATAGAAATGTCTCTGGCGAGTCTGAAAGCGGTGATGATGAAAGGAAAGCAGATGGGAATATTTCTAGTGATGAGGAAAATGACAGTGATTGTGATGTGAATAGCTTGAATTCTAAACCCAATGTCTTCGATGAGTCGGGAGATATCGTCGAGGATGAAATTAATTGTAATTCCAATGATGAACATGTCAATCTAGTCCTTGACCCTTCTGTGGATCACTTGAACTCTCATGATTCTTGCATGGATCTTTCTGATGATCCAAGAAAGTATGACAGCGATTCTGATGAGGAGAATGATATTTTCGGATATCAGAATGTCAATCCAGTGCCGAAGCCATCAAATCGTGTCTCGAATGATCATAGTTCACAGATCGATCTTCGTGATGTTCTTGGAGAAAAGGGCTCGAGAAAGCCTGAAAGCGATTCTGAAGAAGTGACCGATGTTTCCACAGGACAACATGTGAAACCAATGTCTCTCAAAGAAAAGTTTCCGATTGGATACATGCATCGACTTTCGGATGATTCAGACGACAGTGAGACAAAGTGAGCGACTCATTTAAATGTTCAATCAGCTCATTAATATATTACAGAGACACCGAAACAACACCAGAAGACTGTCCATCACCGCCTAGAAAGAAGTCAAAGAGAAACTCAGGTCCTCCTTCCCGCTACCAAGCTTCCTTCAAATAAACCCCAATTGGCTTCAATTTTTTTTTCTCATCTTAAGGTCATTCTTAATTGTCTAATCCTTTTTTTTTTGTTTTTGCATTCTTTGTTGTTGCTGTTGTGTTGTTCAACTATGAATTGTTGCCACATAAAATTGTTCTGTTTTGTCTTTAAAACATTGAAAAAAAATTGAATCCGAATTATCAAAATTATTTAAAAAATAAGAAAAATTTCAATTACCACGAAAATTGAGAAAAGATGAGAAAAAATGGAAAATGGAGAAAAACCGAAATATTGCGAAAAAACGGAAAATTGGGAAGAACGGAGGAATATGGAAAAAAGAAGATGAGAAAAATTCAGAAGTTCCAAAATTCGTAGATTCTGAAATTTCAAAATTCTGAAGTTCTGAAACTCTGATGTTTTCGAGCTCTGAAATTCAGAAACTCCCTCAAAAAAAATTGTACCCCCGAATCACAAGCGTTGTACCCCTAAATGAAATGAGTTGTACCCCAGAATCATTGGTAGTTTGTACCCCCGAATCGTTGTACCCCCGAATTTTTGTACCCACGAATTTTTTACCCCCGAATCATCAATTTTGTACCCCTAAATCAGTTGTACCCCCTTGTACCCCCGAATCATTGTACCCCCCGAATTTTTTGCCCTTTAAACTTGCAACTGTCATCTTAAAGACAAGTTGTCTCGGTTCCGCTAAGAGATTTTGTCGAAGTGCAGTTAGCTCGTCGAATTTATTGAAACACAAAAATTATGAAAAGGTTAGTGAACTAATTGAAACAGAAAATATCGATTTAAAAAAACGAAATACTCTGTTCCAAAAAGTTTTTTTTGATTAAAAATAAGTGGTATATTTGGATAGAACTGAGCGGATATTTAAAAAATGGGCAAAAATTTTCTCAACTTTCTGAAACAAAAAACTTTTGTTTAAAAAAATTCCGCAACTGTTAATTGTGAGGCAATTCATTTCGGTTCATGTGAGAGATCTCGAAAAGTGGTCAACTAAAAAAAAATTTTACTATAATGTCGTAAATTTTTTATTAGTTGATCATGTTTTGATATCATTCACAGGAAACGAGATAAATTAGATTGAAGTTAGCGGTTGACTTTTTTGGTATTTCTTCGACAGAATTATTGGAACGCAAAAATTATGAAAATGTTAGTGAACTATTTGAAACAGAAAATATCGATTAAAAAAAACCGAAATTCTCCGTTACAGGAAGTTTGAATATTTGGTTAAAATTGAGTGGTAAAATAATGGTAGAGGTATCGGAATGCGACGATTTTCAAATTCTCAGGTCCCAGTTTTTTTTAATTCGACAATATGATAAGTATTTTATCAATTGACCACTTTTTGAGATCTCTCACAAGAAACGAGATAAATTGAGTTGAAGTTGGAGGAAATTTTGTTCCGGATCATTGCACAATATGGATGAAAGTCTTCAAAATGATTTTCTCACTTTCTGAAACAGAAAAAAAAAGAAAAAAAAATCATTTTCAGCAAGCAGACTTCTCATCCTGGATAACTCTTGTCTTTCCACAGGATGCTGACAAAACAGTCGTGGATAGCATCCGAAGAACGAGCCTCAGTGGAGCTGATATCCTCCTTCTTGCCACCGAACCATCAGTAAGGAATGTCCGGAACTTGATGATGTGCAATTCTCACGGCTCCAAAGTGAAGCGAGGAAAATAGTGAATATTCACCACGCCGAGAAGTTTGAACGAGAAATGATGCAGTATATGATTGATAAGAACCAGTGGGAGTTGCAGGAAACGAGATTAGCCGCTGGGCCAATTTATTGGCGCTGATGATTGCAGCGATAAAGAAGAGAAGCTCGTTTGGCTTGAAATCGAATCTTCAAGTTTTCATTGCATATCGCATGTGTCATTTTTTGAATCTCTGTCTTGCTCAAACCTATCTCTGTCCTCATTTCCTGACATTCCTGAATACCTGCTATTCGATATCCTCTCCTAATTTACTGTTTCAAATATAAAATAATTCTGCTAAACTTACGGTTTTTGTAATTCTAAAATATCGTTTTGAATTCGAGTTAACTTTTACTTCGTTTTTTGTTTTTGAATTCTTCAAATAATTTTTTTCCAGATTTAGAACCTCTGCAACCTTTTCCGTGAAGTTCAGAGAAGGTAAGACTTTTTTGTTTTGATTGCTGTTCTAACCAAATTTCAGAAAAACTCTGTTCAATGGAAGACCTTCGAGAATTAATAGAACAGAACGAGGGTGTCGCTAAAGAGTCAGCTGCACATGACGAAAAAGGAAATGCTAGGATTCCCGAACCCATTGGTATGATGAATTGCTGCTCCACTATTGCCTCTTGGGTTGGACTGTGAATTCAACTCGTGGTCGGTGAGTGTTTTTTGGCATTAGTTGTTAGTCAAAATGATCTGAGCACTTTGAGCTCAATTATCTCGATTACTATGAGAAATACCAAAAATCTGTCAACTAATAAAATTTTGATGACATTATGGTGAATTTTTTATCAGTTGACACATTTTTGATAATTTTCATAGGAACCAAGATAATTGATTTAATGTGCAAATATTTACATGGTGTTACTGAAGCATTCACGGGAAGGTCCACTTTAAGGCATTTTATTTCGGTTCCTGTAAACGATATCAAAAAGTTTTCAACTGACGAAATATTTGTGATATTTTGATAAATGTTTTGTTAGTTGATTACATTTTGATATCTTTCACAGGAAGCGAGATAAATTGAGTAGGAGTAACGGTTTAACTTTTCTAGCGATTTTGTGATTTCACAATTAGATTTTTTCATAGTATTGAATCGAATGCTACTGTGAAACAATAATTTTTAAACAGTTATTGAACTATTTGAAACAGGAAAAACAGAATTTTTTCTGGTCCAACAAGTTTGAATGTTTAGTTTCTCTTTCTTGTTTTAGTTATCTACCGAAAGGTTTTCCAAAATTATTCATCAAATCTGTTTTTCATTTCAGAAAGCGGACTTCTCCTCCTGGGTATCTCTTGTCTTTTCCGAGGAATCTGAAAAAAAAATTGACGGATCTGCTGTTCTCAGATTTGCCTTCGGTATGCCACTGAAGAAATATCTGGAACTTGGTGAAGTGCACTTTTCACGCCTTCAAAGTGAAGCGAGGAAAATCGTGGAAATTTACCAAGCTGAGAGGTATAACCGTCTCTTCTGATTTGAAATCAAATATCCACACCTTCGAGAAAAAAAAGTTATCGGAGATATTCGATTTGTTCTAATAATTGAATGTAGCAAAAATAAAATAACTTGTTAAAAATTTTTGTTGTTGATGTTCCAACCGATTGTTTCGAAAGCAATTCAACTTATACTTGTTCTATGATTTGTGATTCTTTTAGATCACTTTTTTTCCCTATTTAGCTAGAACCTTATATTCTGTGGGGTTAGTTCAAACTGGAAAGTCACCATGGAGGAACCCAACGATTTTCTTCGTCGAATTTTGGATAATCTTTACCAGAAAGCCACTGTAGCACCCAATAATGATGATGAACACGGAGCGATAGGTAGGTACCAAGTATTTAGAAACCGTTAATTTTATAAGGACCTTACAAATTAGGGGTTCCAAAAAATTTAGAGGAACACAAAGAGACCCTTAAAGCAACTTATGGGATGTGGAAAATATGAACCTTGGCCATTTTTCAATTTTTGTACCTCATTTTTTTGTTCCCTTTTTTGACCGGGTTCTTCTAAATCCCCTTACTTTAGTGGACCCTAGAGATCGTTAATATAAAATACAAAAAAAGTTGTGTCAAAATAAAGATTAATATGACCAGGGCTGTCGGAAACAGAGCCACGGATTTTCCCTTACGGCCTTTACGTCCGCCTAACAATTAGAAGTTAAAAAAAGAAACCTTGATTATGATCAAACCTTTTATACCAACCTAATAGTACAATATCTGATACAGATGCATTCAATCAGTTTCTGAAGGATCAGGAAGCACAAAAAGCAGCAAAAGAACAAATGTTGCAAGAACAAATACAAAAAGAAGATCAATTCGAAAGAGAGCTGCTTGCAATGCGAGCGTATGCCCGACATAACGCACCTGAAAACAACAATCTTGAGGAGCGCCGACGTGCCAAATTAAGACAGAAAAATATAGAATCAATGGAACGACTATTGGCTCAAATGCGTTCGCGACGAATAGAAGAGCAGCGTCAATTTGAAAGGAGAATAGGTTTCAGTGAGAGACAACCGGATGAACCTGAAGTTCGGGTGCCAATTCCACCGGAAACGCCTCATCCGTTGGGTCGATTGAATTTTGAGTTTGGAGAGGTTTCTCTGCCAGTTTTGCCACCAAATAAGACATCTGATTTCAAATTATGGTCGGTGAGTGTTTCGGTTTCGCTTCTGGGCTTACAACTAGTTGGGGCGTAACTTAATGTCATTTTCCTCTCGGTTCTTGTAACAGATGCCAAAAATAACCAACAGATGAAATGTTTTTGATATTATGATAAACATTTTATCAGTTGACCCCTTTTTGATATCGTGTACAGGAAATGAGTTATATGAGCTCGAAGTTGATATGCCGCGCTGCTAGCTACACAGTCCAGAAACTTTTATTTCCCGACAAATACAATGAGGTTTGTTGAAATGGTAATTTTTTCTGTTTCTTTAAAATCGGAAGTTTTGAGTCTGTTTTCAAAATTGCTAGTCTTATGATAACATGGCTTTTGAACATATTTGGGTATAAGAATCACATCACCGTCCACCAGGTTCTCGACCGTGTAGCTCTGTGACACGACACCTTTATACTCATAATTTGAGCTCAATTATCTCGGCCTCAGTAAGAGGTATCAAAACTCTGTCAACTTCAAAAATGTTGGTGATACTATGATAAACATTTTTGTAGTTACCAACTTTTCGATATCTTTTACAGAAGTCGAGATGATTGAGCTTAAACTGCGGGGATATGTGATGATCCAATTAACGAGATTATATTATTATTTAAGTTGCTACAAAAAAAAAATACATATACATATACAGGTTTTAATACATATACAGGTTTCATATACAGGTTTATATACAGGTTTTAAAACGTTCATATTTTCATAATTAACCTATTTATCCACTTTTTCCATGTTGGTGTCACAAATTATAAAAAAGTGAATACTGGTTCAATTCCTACGTTTTCAGCCAATCGACTTCATTCAGTGGGTATACCAAGTCATACGCCCACATGTGGTTGAATCAGTTATGACTCAAATTGCTGAATTTCAATTTGACGGATCAGTAGTCAGTGAACTTGCCACTGACGCCAAGATGAAGGAACACCTTGGACTCAACGATCAGCAACATTCACTCCTTAAAAGTGAAGCTAGAAAAGTGGTCAATCGGTATCATTTGGAGAAATTTGAAAAGGAAATGGAGCAGTACATGAACGAGTGGTTAATCAAAGAAGCAAAAGGGAAATTTGGAGATGATAATGATGATGATTAGTTCCAATTTTGAGTCTCCTTTTTGTTATTGGGCGTTGCTGTTTTTACATTTCATTTTTCTACACTAATAAAATCCATATTTTACTGTTTCTTATTTAACACTTCAGAATTGTTATTTCGAACATTATATGTTTTCCTTTTGAAAGAGGCCAGACACCAAAAAAAAGTTTTCCTGATATTTTGCATAGAGAACCTCCATGAGGGGTTGAACTCATGACAGGCAGCTCAGGGGTACAGCGCCGCTACCGGCTGAGCTACGGGGGCGCAAAGGCGCCTGACGACCGATATCCAGAAACCCACCGATAGCCAGAAAAAACAAGTTCGAATTTTTCTGTACAGCACTGTTTTTGGTTCTGTCAGAGTCTTAAAGGAGGCGAGACAGCAAAAATTTCGGGGGACAGTTCGGGGGACGAAATCGCGTATGTAGACGAAGATGATAATGATGATCAATTTTTTGCAAAAAAGCTATTTTTTTGGACCAAAAAATGACCGTCCTGAAAAACATGGCCATTTTTTTATAGAATTAAACATAAAATTTAGATTCTACATTAAAAAAATACATTAGAAACTGTTTTGAGATAAAAGATAAACTTGAGCCCCCTATGAGTTTTAGGCCAAAATGTGCCCAAAAATGAGGTTTCACCATGTGGGGGAGTACATGCCAACAAAAATTCGACCAAAATCGACCCTCTCCGATTTTGTTCAAATTTTCACTAGATGTAGTATTTTTAATGCGTAGTATTCTGGCAACGTTTCAGAATCCGTGCTCATCGTCTTCGTGTATTTCTGGAGCTCGTATTTTTTCATTGAAAATGAACTTGGAAGCAATTTTTGTCGCTTTTTTCCTGCTTTTGGTGCTTAAATTGAGACAATTTGGGTCAAATTGGTGGTAGAGATTGCGACCGCGTAATCCAACTACAGTTACCCGAATTTTGAAAATTTTGAGTTATTCGATCCAATTTTCTTATTTGTAAAAATTTCGTCAAAATCGTTTGGATTCTTTTATATCCACTTTTTGACCAAGTTTATCTCGATTCCTGTAAAAGGTATCAAAATGTGGTCAACTGATAAAATATTTAATACAATATCAGTAACATTTTATCAATTGACCACTTTTGATATCTTTCACAGGAAACGAGATAACTCGCCTTTAAAAGTTGATAGTGTAACCTTGCCCTTGACCGTTTATTACACACACACAAAATGCAGATAAGGGTGGTGGCCGCATTGCAATTTCCTAGTCCACATGTCTGCTGTCTCTTCGTTATCTACACTATCTCGCCGACAGGCGAGAATTGATTTTCTGTTTCACTTTTGTGTCCTTGTCCAATTGTTCAAACCTTCAAACCAGCAAAATTTCAATTTTCAGCGTTCCATCTATGGCCCAACCTCGACCATTAAACTCCCTTGAGAAGCTTCTAGAAGAGCTAAAAAAGGGTCCACTCAACAATAATCCCAATGACTTGGCCCAAAATCATCGGAGAATCCTGATCGGAGTTGCAGATTACGCGTTAAACTTGGGTGATAACTTACCAGCGATGGGATTTGGTGTCGGGAGACCAAGAAAACCGAAAATCCCAGATTTCCTAGTTGGTGAACATTTTCAAATGTGTTACGAGAGGATTACTGAAAATGAGGATTTTGATTTTCAGCGGTGGTCGGTAAGTATGGTTCTTTGGAGTTTAAAGAGAGGGTATAAATTATGCCCAACGGCTCCGTTTAACCGGAACTGTTGCGGTGCCCCGGGACCCCTTAACTTTGACCCAATTTATTTCGGACCGTGTAAGAGATATCAAAAACTGGTCAATTGACAAAGTACGGAAAATTTTATAATCAACATTCTCGTAACTGACAGTTTTATGATATCTTACACAAAAACTGAGATAAATCGGCTCAAAGTGGACAATAGAGGGTCGTTATAAATATTAGAGTGCTTACGGTAGAAAGGACCCCAAACTTTGACCCAAATGTCTTGGTTTCTGTGAGATATATCAAAAAATGGTCAACTGATAAAACATTTGTGATACTATAATAAACATTTTATCAGTTGACAACTTTTTGATATCGCTCACAAAAAGCGAGATAAATTGAATCAAATTTTGGGGGCACTTTTCAGCTGGGGGCAACGTAGAGTAGCCAACGGTAAGCCCACAAGTTAAAAAAGAGCTTACTTGAACAAAATTAAGAGAAAATTGTTTCCAATTAAAACTAAAGTATACACAGAGAAAAATAAAATGAAAGTTGCTATTTCGAAAGTGTTTTAATCAGTCAAAAGTATTGAGTTGGTGTTTGGTATTGGTATTGTCGCCGTCGTAAAAACTGTAATGTAAAGGCTCATTAGCTTTGAGCTCAATTATCTTGGTACCTGTAAGAGATATCAAAATATAGTCAACTGATAAAATATAGATAATATTATGATGAACATTCTGTCAGTTGACCACTTTTTGATATCATTTACAGAAAACGAGACAAAAAAGGTCAAAGTCTGGGGTGGCTGAAGTTCCAAGAAAACTATTTTTATGTAAAACTACAGTATGCCACAGTGAAAAAAAAATAATATTTGCTGTTTCGAAAATGTCTTAATGGTTTAAAAATATTGAATTGTTGATACACTCTCGGTTGTTGATACACTCTTGCCGCAAATTCTGCAAAAGAAAATCCCATTAACTTTGATCTAATTCATCTCGGTTACTGTTGAAGATATCGGAAAATGTTCAAGTTACAAAATGTTAATGACAAAACGTTGAAAATTTTTTGCTGGTTCAGCACCAAAGTTTGGGTCCCTTTTTTACCGAAAAAAAATTCAACCAAAGTTTTTCTTCCAGCAAACATACCTCTACAATTGGGTCGCCCATATTATGCCAATCCCGGACAACGATTTCATTGAAAAATTGAAAGAATTCAATTGCGATGGAAACATGATTCCTGAAATGGCTCTAAATATGAATGAAGTCTCCAAATTCTTCAATTTGAATCCGGAAAACAAAGAAAACCTACATTCTCACGCTGTCAGACTAATCAATAAGTACAAATTATACAAATATGTCAAACAACTCGACCAGTATAATAATGCATTGCCTGATCCTCTGGTGAGGGTGTTTTGAAGCTACAGTACTCCCATTTTTTTAAAATATTGCCGTCTTTGCTCCCTTTTTTGTGTCATTAAAATCCCCATGACTCTTTTCATATATCTTTTTCCAGTTTCTTGATCAGGTTCTTCCATTTCTTGTTTCTATACTTGTACTTTTTTATTATAACATGTAGTATTTAATAAATCGTTTTTGAGAAAAACAATAATGCAGTTTCAATTTCTTGTTATTTAGAGGGAAACTCGAAATTTAACAGTAAATTATACGATTAAAACGCATTTTGAGTATAATAAAAGTTTTTGGTGCAGACAAAAACCTTGGCTTTCTATCCAAGAGTTTTAATAATTCTCTCGTCAATCCCTAATCCACAATAATCATATCACATGCCATATAGCTTGATTTCCCACGGCGGAGCTGACTAGGTTTCCTAGGACACCGGAATGTCTGAGTGTCTCACCTTCACACACTATTTTGCTAATCCTTGTGTTTTTCATGTGCGGGCTTGATGCACAGCAAGCTAATACATTTTCCATTTTTCTCGATTTACATTTTCCCTGCTACTTACATTATTAGTATGGAATACGTTTTTTGAACTCTAGAATAAAAAAAAACAGTAACTTCAAAATATGGATTCAAGTAGGTAACATTCACATCAGAAAGTTAGACTGTGAGTTGTTCTTTTTAATATAGGATCATTCCATATTTTCATATAACGATGATGTAACAGTTCCTTTTTTAATTCCAACTATCGCAAAAAAATTACGATTTCATAAAGTTTTTATAGTTCTTCGTAAATAATTTACAGTAATACGCTGCTGAATCTGGAACCGAACAAACGAAATAATGAATTTATTCAGAAATTGTTGAACTTTAAATAATGCTCCTTTTGGGCCTAATTATCTCAATTACTGTAAGAGATATCAAAAATTTGTAACCTGATAAAATGTTATTGATGTTATGGCAAATATTTTATCAGTTGACAAAATTTTGATATCTTTTGAAGGAGCCGAGATAATTGAGCTCAAAGCGCACGCGCTGGGCGGGCTTCACTGGTACCGAGTTAAGTCGGGCAATAGTTGCATTTATTTTTGGCCCGAGCCATTTTGGCTTGTGGATGTAACTCGAAATTAACAAAAAACTTCTTATCGTGGGATATTGATCTCTTGGAACAGTGGTTCCTTTAAAAATCAGACTATTAAATTGAAATTTTCGAAATTAAAATTTGAATGATCGAAAGTATTGATTAAAGATTACCCAAGTAAGTTGATGAATTGCTTCATCAAGTTATTGCAACAGTGAAAAAATTCAATTTTCATAAATTTTTGGCTCCGCGAACCTCTATCGTCAATTCTAAAAATCGCGCAGATTAACATGGATTTTAAATAACCAATATCATGTATTTTAATCAATAGGAAAAATGAAGTTTTTGAAACATTGATTTCAATTTTGGACCATTTTCTTTTTATCGGAAAATCACTCGTTTGTGACATAGAAAATACGAAAACCTGAGTCATGACTTAGAAAATGAAATATTTTGGGCCTTGGCCTGTAAAAACCAAAAATTATTCAATTCCTTAGTCGGACATGTAGATAATTAACCTTATAAAAAATAAACAATTAAAGAGTTAAATTTAAAGCAGTAAAAATCAATCTAAAACTTTCAATGAAAAGTTGCTAAAGAAAAATGTTGATTTTGAAACTTACAGCTTTTTCTTCTGGAATTTTTGAAATTCTGGAATTGAATTTTCTCTCTCTCTCTCTCTCCTTTTTCTATCAAAAATCAATTCTGATTAACACGCCTGCTGGATCCCTGAAATTGGAAAATTCTGGAAGAAATGGAAAACTTGAAACGGAGAATTTTAGACATTGTTGAGAAAAACCTACGCAGTACAGACTGACAAGTTTCTAGAAAAAATAGAGAACTTGAAACAGTAATTTCTGAATTTCTAGAGCAAAAAAGAGGAGATAATGGTGACCCAATAGAATGTCAAAAATCGCAACAACTCCCTTTCTTTTGCTCATTCTGTCCATTCTAACTGTCTCTTCAATTTATATGATCATCAGTGTTGAAAAAGCATAGCTTTTCCCCGTAATCCCCGGATTTTCAGAACTTCTTCGTGAAGGTCTTCTAAGCTTTCCTTCCATTAGTATAATTCCAATCTTTTCAACACAAAATCTCATGTCCTTTAATCCCATCCCTCTTGCCACCTCATCTAATCTCTTCCTCTCCGCCTTCTCCAATTTCAAATATTCCACATGTCCCTCCTGATACCTCTCCGGTCATGTTCTCTTCGTCTCTCTTGCATCATTCGAAAAGTAGAGGGCACACACGCTCTTCATCTTCTACACTATCTCATTGCCTTGCGCAGAGGCCCTCCTCACTTGTCCACTCTATTTTCTTTTTTGTCTGGCTGTCTAACCTCTCTCACACGCTTGCTTACTTTTTTCCTGCCGGACACACAACATAGACAGGCAGAAGCGATCGATTCAACGGCAGTTGGTTCTGCTGCTGAGATAAAATCCGATCCTCTGTTTTCTCATTCTTTTTTTCGAAGGTAGGAGAACGCCCTCTAGTCACTGTCGGAAAGCTTCTCGAAACTTCCCACTATGAAAGAACCTACACGGAAATTAGTTGAAATTTTCAAAATTCTATGGGAGCGCCTTTGTAATTTCATTAGTTAGCCCCAACAAAATGTTTCAAATTTTCCCTGTTTCGCAATTCTCATAACTTTCAATTCAATGGGATTCCGCCAATTCTTCCATATCTGGTCCTTTTTTTCAAGGAATTGAATATCCGACTACCAACCCCGACAGAGCCTGTTCACCATATAATTTTTCGAAGCCAAACTACTTTTTAAATGTTTTTCTCCGTTTCACGATCCTCATCTCTTTTAAGCCGATGGAATTACTCTAATCTCACAATTGTCATAGGAGCTCTAAAATCTCAAAATTCCAGGAACTTGGCTCACCGTCTGGAAACCTTTGGAAGCTTCACGAAACTTCCTACCATTCAAGGATGCCAAGAGTAAGAATAGGTCGAGGAGCTCATAATCCCAGGGGCGGATTAGTGATGGCAATCAGGGCCAGAGAGGGCAGAGCAAGAATACCTCGACCTGCATCTCCCCCGGAGCAGCCACCAGGAAATGAACAACTTGCCGAGAGACCGCCACGTGGCTATACTGGACCACCCATGTTAGATGAAGGACCGGTAAGTGATTTTAAAGGAATCCAAAAATAAGTTTTCAAAAATTCCAGAATCACCCAAGACTCTACACATTGCCCAATAACAATGTCAACTTCCAGTGTTGGTCGGTGAGTTTGGTTTTTCAATTTTTTTTTACGAAATTGCGCTTCATTGAGACCTTAAGTTTCATAGCTATACACGCTTATAGAGCGTACCGTAAAACCTGTAATAGAAGGGCCCTATTTTCGCCAGTTTTACTCGGTTCCTGTCAAAGATTTCAAGAGCGTGTCAACTGATACAATGTTTATCATAATATCACAATCATTTTATCAGTTGATCATTTTTTGATATCTTGCATGGGAGCCAAGAAAAGTTAGCTTGACAGTGTGCGCTCCACGGAACAGCTGAATTAAGAATCAGGAGCGAAAAACTATAAAAACTAATTTTCAGCACGACCAAGTCATCATATGGTCCAAAAAAGTCTTCCCCGGCGCTGCTGGCACCCAAACCATCCAAAAGATTCAAAACACAGGAATCGCTGGAGACATTCTAGCGGAGGTGGCTTCAGATCCAGCAATGGTTGAATCAATGCGACTCGAAGAGCCTCAGTCCAGCACCCTGAGGTTCCACGCAGCCAAACTGATCAACGTCTATAATATCAAACGCCATAATATGAAGATCCGACGTGCTGGGGAATGGAACCAGCAGCGAGAACATGAGATTCTGGTCAGGAACAATCAACTAGAAATTGAGCGAGAGAATCTGGAGGAGCAGGAACAGATCCACAGGGAGGCGCAAGAGAGAGCAGCGCCAGCTGAAAGACAAGATGGACCGGCTTTTGAACCAGACCTGGCTTTTGAACCAGACCCGGCTCTCGAGGGACCAGAAGCCATTGAAAATCTGGTTAATGGAATTGAGCGAGATTTCAATAATCTCTTCATGGATGGACCACCATTGGATGCTGAGGGGAGAAATCATAGAAGAATGCGAGCGATTATAGCTCAAAGGAATTTGGAACGAGAGGCACGGAGACTTCGTAACGGTCCAGTTGTAGACAGAATGGCTAGACTTCATGCTCAACTGGAGAATATTGCCAGAGGAGGACTCCCAGCGGCCTTTGACCCTGAAGATCTAGAAAATGCTCGGGCAATCATGTTGGATCGAGCTGAAGATGAGCATGAGATGCATGAGATTCGATTGATCTTTAATAATGTTCCACCACCACCACCACTTCCGGAACATATTAGAATTCGTGCTGAGGAGCAGATGATACGAAATCGGGAGGCTCGAAACATTGGAATCTTCAGAGACGTACCACCCATTGGAGATATACTTCGAGCACATGACTTGGAACGTCATCGTAGGGAGGCCGAGAGGATTCGAGAGGCACGTGACAGAATGGTTGCCGAGATGGAAGCAGAGGCTCCAGGACAATTGGATGATGAGGATATTGAACTTATTATCGACGCGGCTCCCAGAAATCATGAGCTTGATGAGGATTCAGATAGCGATGAAGATGACGAGGAGGTTGAAGTTGCGCATGCAGTTCTGCAATTGGCTCAAGAAGAGGTGAGAGATGAGCAACCGATGCCCGATGAACCGGATCAGCAAGCTGGAGTTCCAGCTCCAGTGGCAGCTGAGGGTCCAGCTCCAGAGGCTGCTCCAGCTCCAGCAGTAGCCGGCCAGGCACCGGTTCCCGTAGCTGATGATGTTGACGAAGAGGATGAGGAGGTGCCAGTTCGTCCACCACGGTATAATGAAGGACCTGTAAGATTTAGGAAATTAAAAAAAAAATAATTTTTGCTTAAATTTCAGTTTCCCGGTGGAATCATATACCCAGAGGGCGGGGAGGATGTGGAGTATACAAGGTGGACGGTGAGTAAACTATTGCAAGTTGGGTTTTCTAGGCCACCACGTTAAAATGACCTAGAAACGGCCTGCCATGTCCCTGGTTTTTTTTCTAGGTCATTGGAACGTGGTGGCCTAACTTATGCAAGTTGCGTTTTCTAGGCCACCATGGCAAACGACCTAGAAACGGCCTGACAAGCCTCTAATGTGTTTTTGGGCAATTTTGTCGAAGTGGCCTTACTTTGAGTTTTCTAGGCAACCACTTTTTTTTGGCTAGAATTGGATTTATATTCACTTGTTGTGTTTTAAGGTAAGTTTAACGTGGTGGCCTAAAAAAGCTCTTTATTCCAGGGGACCCAAGGTCCAATACTAGGGGCTTTTACAGTCCCCATCATCTGAAGTACAGTGAATTTGACTTTGTTAGACGACACTAGCCCATGAAGTCATCAAGCCCAGGCAGCAATTTTTCAACGCCCAGAAATCTTTAAACAAACTTTCTGACTTTCAGCATGCCCAGTTCGTGGATTGGCTCCATCGAGTTGCCCCAGACGGTGAGCATGATGCACCTGATTTTCAAGAAATGTTACAAAGAGTGCGCGAGGATCTTACTGAAGGCATCGCCATCTATGAAATCGTCACAAACGACCGTATGATGGGATACTTCCGAATGTCCGAGGACCTTTACATTCACATTGCTTGGCATGGAGCTCGATTGGTGAACGATCTAGCTACACGGAACTACGAGGCGCTTGTGAGGCGAGCGAGAGAACGAGCGGCACTACGCAGGATTAGGAATAGACTACCTTCACCGCCTCTGCAGCCTCGTGAGCCAAGGCCAGCGGACAGGGCACCTTGGGAAATTCTTAGAGAAGAAGAGATGAATCCATTTGAACCGGCGGCTCCCAATGACGATGATGATGATTGGATGGCTCAATTTCATCCACCAGAAAGGATTTAAGAGATAGAGGCCGATTTTCATTTTGAGTTCCGACCTTAGTTTTTTCCTTTTTTAATGTCCCTTATACTACAGTGGAAAGTACTACAAGCCTATAATCCTTTAATATAAACCTTTAATGTACCAGACTCCTTTAAAAGACTCTCTTTTTTTTCAAATAATCCTTTAAGACTCCTTTAAACTTAATTTAAAAACGGGCTTCTTCCCCCATTTCTCAAAAAAAAACCTTTCCGGTACGTATAAAAATATTGCTTGCCCCGCTTAAAATCTCATGTCCCTTTGAATTTTCTAATTCTTTGCCTCCTGTTTGAATCTCATGTCCCTTTAAATTTCCGGTTCCACATATGTCTTTTATACCATTTTTATGGGTGCTATGCAGCCCTCGTTTTTCATTTTAATCCATATTTTTTGATTCCGATTTTCTGAAATTTTGTCACTTTCTGAGTTATTCATTTTTGCTTCTTTGACATTTCAAAACTTTTTTGATTATATGAAGTGATTTTCATTTAAAGTTTTAAAAACTTCATTTTCAGATTTGTGGAAGAATTCAAGAAAAAATGGTCGGGGAACCTATTCACTGGTTTTGGCAGAAAAGGAACTTCGGATAAAATATTTTTGAAACTGAAATTCCAATTTTCAGAACAAAAAATGAATTCAATTAGAAATCGTAGATTTGTACTAAACGGAACTACCAGAGCAACTGTAACCCATCATTTGTGAAACAACGTGTTTGAAACGGAGAAATAATGTATTGTACTTTAAGCTCATTTATCTCGGTATCGCTCAAAGTTTATGTCTACCATCGGTGGGCAGCCAATTTTTTTGCGACCGCTTAGCTTAACGTAAAATGGCATTTCAAGCTCAATTATCTCGGTTCCTGAAACATACATCAAAAACAAGTCAACTAAAAAAATGTTGGTGTATTATGATAAACATTTTTTTAGTTGACAAAAATTTATATCTTACAGAAATTAAGATAATTAAGGTAAAAGTTTAAATATCTACTTCTTACTAATAGTAAGGAAACTTTTCTGTGTGTGTGTCAGTGTGTCCGTCTCGGACATTTACTTGAATAACTCCAAAGGGCATGGGACTCCTATAATGGTGTGTGGTATGTAGCCATGGACTACCGAGCGCTTCATGTCCATGGTGTCCTGGGCCTTCTAGCTAACCGGGAACCTATAGGGTTGAGAATCGAAAATTTCAAATTTATGTTGAAACTCACTAAAACTTCAGGGAATTCTCAAAAACGGTTTTCAGGCCTATCTATGTGCTGCCCACAAAAAATTGAGCTGAAAGCTTCGCAACAGAAATTTTTTGTAACATTTTTTTCGTGATTAACTCAAATTCTGTGACCTACTGTAAATTTGGTTGCCGTGTTTTTTTTTTCGACTGCAAAACATTCTAGAGAATTCCAGGACAGTTTAGAATACTCTCGAAAGCTCTACATCATTCCAGAAAATTCTCGAAAATTCCAGAAATTCTAGAAAATTCCAGAACATTCTAGAAAATTCCAGAAAATTCTCGAAAATTACAGAACATTCTAGAAAATTCCAGAACTTTCTAGACATTTCTAGACAAACGAAAAATTCTGGAGTTGTTAAACTGGACAATAGAAGTGTGGTCCCATACAACAAGTACCTCTCCAGAAAGTTCAGAAGTCATGCGAATTTGGAAATTCGTGGGAACGTCGGAGCAGTTAAATATCTTTACAAATATCTTTACAAAGGTACATCTCGAGCTGCTATCCGCATCTACACTGATAAAAATGAAGTCGAGCACAGGACGAAGAATGAGGTCAACAGCTACTTGGATGGTCGATACGTCTGTGCTCCAGAGTCTCTTTGGCATATCTTCGACTTCCGAATGTCCGACAGAAGCACGCCAGTTATGCAGCTCAAAGTGCATCTGAAGAATGCCCAAGAAGTCGTTTATAAAGAAGGAGAAGAAAAAGATGCAGCAGAGAGAGGACAGATCCGAGAAACAACACTAACAGCGTGGTTTGCTGCAAGCAAAAGATGATATGATGAGCTTGAATCGACTGGAATGATTCCAGAAGACGTTGTGGACTGCCGAGGTATCTATTATGTTGAGATGCCAGAACATTTCCAATTCACCAAAGGAAAATGGACTCTTAGAAAAAATGCTACACGATCGATCGGAAGAAGGCATTTCGTGTCTCCGAGAGATCAGGAAAGATTCGCATTGAGAGTCATGCTCCTAAACGTCACTGATGCCAAATCTTATGAAGATTTGCAAACCGTTGGAGGTGTCTTTTATGAGAAATTTGTGGATGCTGCTAAAGCTGCCGGATACTTGACTGAGGACATTTTCTATGAAAAGTCGTTGGAAGAAGCAGCGTCATTTCATTCTGCACCACAACTGAGAGGATTCTTCGTGACTCTGCTGATGTTTGGGGAAATCCATAATGCTGAAGAGTTATGGTACAGGTAAGAAATTAAGAAAAAATTCAACTTTCTTAAAAATGAAGGATTTTTATTAATTCACAAAAGTGACTTGAATCTGATCAGCACTTCGAACATCATTCGTTGCCGCCGCAGCAACTCGATCTGCTTTCATTTTGAGGATCGGTCGGAATATTTGATACCGTATCGGTGGGATGAACAGTAAGGGTCCTGTCGCGAAAATGATGGACACCATGAAACGAACCGAAAGGACGCCAGTGACATAACGAAATGTGATAAGATAGTCACCAGCGAATTGAGGGAAGATTGCAGGGATCAGAAAGGTTTGGATGGCACCTGGAACGAAGAATACGGTTGGAGTTAAAGTTATATGTTATGTTTTAAGTGTATCAGTAAAAATTTCCTGGAATCTGGAATTCTTGAGAATGAAGAGAAACGGCTTAGAATAAGTTATGAGCTAGAGTTATAAGTTACGTTATAAGTGTGACAGTATTAAACGAATGAAAACTCACAAAATTGATAAATATGTGCTACAGTAATCAGAAACTGAAGAATGTAGAACCAAAAGTAGCTGAAATGGTTCTCATCGCCATCCTTTCGTCTCATGAATCGCTTGCAGGTGCTTTTTATCAACGCCTGAAAAACAAACTTACTTAGACTCGATTTATCTCGGTTCTTGTAAGAGATTTTCTAAATCTGTCAACTTGTGTTATCATAAAATCACCAACATTTTATCAGTTGACTACTTTTTGATATCACTTACGGGACCCAGATAATTAAGCTCAAAGTGCAATGAATTTTTGGGGCCAAGCGCTTGCACCTTAAGCTCAATTATCTCGGATTCTGTGTTGTGAAAACTACGCTTCCACAAGTCGGGTGGAATCCTTATCGCAAAAGCAGTGTGAAACAGACTGAGTAACACGTCTAAAACGGCAGGAGACAATACATAAATCAGCAGAACTAAGCAGATTCCCTCGCAGAACTGCAGTTTACTTTTCCCAATTTTCCATTATCTTGTTTTATATTTTAATTATAGATTCTCCCATCAGGCTCAACTTCTTGTTTGCGTATTTCCCGCCGACGCGTCGCTTCTCTTCCCGTCCCGTCGTAGTCGCCACGCTCTCTCATCGGTGTCCAAAGGAGCGCGCTTGGATAATTTTAGGACTTGCCAATTGTAATTTAATTTCCCCCGGCAGATTCATAACTTCGCACGTTTTCTATGAATTAATACAAGTTCTGTCTAGAAACAGGTTTGTATTCGCAGTTTTTGTCCCCCGCAGATATTGCAGATTTATTCTTCACAGAGGGAACTGAACCGCCTTGAAAAGCTCCACACGGGTCCGTCGTCTACGCAGAGGACTCGCGTATCGCAGAACTGGAAAACTCCTATTTTTCTTATGTGTTCATGATGCCGAATTCCCTTTTCTTTCTCCCCTTTTTGTACAATGTGTCCCGGTCCCATGCAGTATTATCAGGAGTTTTAACGCGGCGGAAACACTCTGTACGTTTTCTCCAATTTAATAAAAATGTCATCTAAATCCTTAGTTGTACTTTCGCTACATTTCAGGTCAACCTCTCAAAGCAGTCTTGTATTCGCAGCTCTCCTAGTCGTCCTATGTAACTTTCAACCCTCTATTCACATTCAGTCTTTCTAGTCGTTAACTGGAAGTTCTCTTCGGACTTCCAGGTCATCACATTCTGTAAAAATATCAAAAAGTGGTCAACTGATAAAATGTGTATCATAATATCGCTAATATTTTATCAGTTGACTGCTTTTTGATATCTCTCATGGAAACTGAGATAAATGGGTCTGAAGTTATCAAGGAGGAGTGCTTACCACCAAATGTTGAACCAAATAAAAAGGCAAGAAAAACACAGATGGAAGGGCATAAATGCAGCTGAAGATTTTGACGATGCCATGAGAAAATTGAAGATTCACAAGGAAAATTGAACTGGTCAAGGAGAAGATGTTGAAGAAGTGGAGGGTGTTTCTGAAATAAATTTTTGTCAAAAATTTTTCCTGTTCTAAAAACTGCAGTTAAAATTTGAAAAAAAGAGAACATTGATAGCGTTCGCAATTCGCAAATTTTTCTCAATTTCTGTAAGAGTTATCTGATTGTGAAGTATGTCAGCTGATAAAATGTTACTGGTGTTATGGCAAACATTTTATCAGTTGTCAAACTTCTGACATTTTTTATAGGAACCGGGATAATAAAGTCAAAGTAACTTCTTCTCGGTTTCGAATATGCCATTTAAAAATGATTGATAATTCCGACCATTATCATAATTTTAATTACCTCATTCTCCCAGTGACCTCAAAACTGACACTTCGATGTTTTGATACTTGACGTGCAAAATAGGACAACATTAAAAGATGAGCAAGTGTGAATGTGTACTGTAGTGTGGTTTCTATTCGCAGCAAGTAGCACAGGAAGTAACTGGAATTGTTTTCGCTGTTTCGTTAATACGATATTTACACAATATTTATTAGGACTACATTGAAGCGTTATCAAGTTATCAAAGTTTCACTCAATACTTCAAAGAGAATTCTATCTTCAACTTTGATCCAATTTATCTCGGTTCGTGTAAAAGATGTCAAAAAGTGGTTAACTGTTTAAATATTGCTGGTATTACGATAAACATTTTATCAGATCATTTTTTGGTATTTTTTACAGGAAAGCATACTTGTAACGGGCCGGGCCGGGCTTTTTCCCAAATTTCGGAGTCCCGGCCCGGCCCGGTGGGCCTGTCATTCCACAAGTTTTGAAAATTTCAAAAAACACATAAGCGGGGACCCTTATGTGATTTTTTTCGATCAAAAAATTTTTTTCGAGTTTTTTTTTGATATTTTTTGATCAAACAGACAAACAATCCAAAAAGCACAAAAAAATATAGAAAATTGTATTGAGAGCTCAAAATTCGGTTCAAAACGACAAAATTTTTGCTACCGGGCCTTCCGGGCCGGGCCCGCGCCTTGAAATTTTCATCAGGCCCGGGCCGGGCCCGGGCTTTGGCGGGCCGGCCCGGAATTTTAAAAGTATGCAGGAAAGGAGAAATATGGGCTTATGTACCTTTGAGACGCTTCCATTGGAAAATAGGCGGTGAACACCGACTTGATCAATCTGATTGGGAGGATTGGCCAGGTTATTAGCACTGAAATTTTTTTCAATTATATACGGTCCACATTTTATCAGTTTGCAATTTTTATATCACTTACACAGATTCCTAATATACATTTCAGTCGGTGTCTTATTGGACCGCATGCGGAGGTATAAAACAGTAAGGTAGATTAGAAGAATGTGTTCCACTATGACGAAGTAGCCGCGGTCTGAAAAATCCCATGGAATGACTAAATTATCTGTAGAAAAATGGAATTCAATTATGACTAGTGTGGAACAGATAAAATTTCAAAATTTCGTAAGTTCAGATTCTGATGAAAATGGGTTACTATTGATTTATCCAGATATTTGTACTTCAATCTAGTACTGTACATTTAAGTAAAAACTAAAAGTTTTTGAAAAATTTGTTGAATGCAAAGTTTTCAATCTAGGTCTGTTTTACACCCTCCAAAGTTTTCAAAGTGATGACAGTCGAGCTCCAGACTCCTAAAAATGGGCTAAAATCAACTAGAAAAGCAACTCACAATGTCCCACTGCATTATACTCGAAATCCTCATACGGAACACAAATATCGATCATCATTTTTCCTCCTTTTTTTTAAAATTCGACTGAATAAAATAGTAAAAATGTAGCCAAAACCACTAATCCGTTTTGGCAGCTCAATGAAACAGAAAAGTAATAAGATTAGGGAGAAAAAAATGGGTGAGGTTGTCATGGTGATTTTTTGAGTAAGATGCAGGTGAAATGAAACGAAATCTGCGCATAAAGCAGATGTTTTTATAGCTGGAATTGATAGGAAGTGAGCAATGCACAATTTTTTTCGTAAAAAAATTCCAGTTCCAGAGAGTTCATGAGAAAGTTTGACGATTATGATCAGTTTTCATGATGTGACCGAGGTTTTTGAACAAAACTACTAGTTTTAGCATGAAACGGCTAATCCCATCCTATTCAGCATACCAAAAAACCTGTAGATCTTCAAACTGAATCATGTGTATTATAACGAATTTTATTATCAAAAACTGAAACACGAAAAAAAAAACTGAAATTCAAAAAATTATGGCCCGAATTAACTGAAGATTTCAATTGCTTCACAGAAGCGTGCTGATTGGGAAAAGTGAATGAGCGTTAACGATGAGCAATTCGAGTGCCAATTGAAATGCAATGATACCAGATGATAGTTCTTCATACGATGTGAACACAGGTCTGAAAAAATGGACCATGTTTTTTTTCAGTTTGAAAATTGTTTTTTGAAAAATAAATTCTGTTTCAAGCATTTGGTAATATGTAGATTGGGAAACACTGATTTTGATAAAGGTTTTGATTTTTGAGCAGTTGATAGACATCTTTAAGGTAGCTCAAGATAATTCAAACTTTAAGTTAGTTCAAGCTAGCTTAAAGTAGTTTAACATTTGAGGTAGCTAAAGGTAGCTGAAGATAGTTCAAGCTTAAGGTAACTGAAGGTTACTGTAGTTACCTTCAATTCGTGAAATTTATGTTTCAAGGGGATGATAAGATATTTAAATATGCTGATTTTGATAATGATGGTATTTGAAACTTTCAACCGTAGCTTGAGGTAGTTTAACCTTTAAGTTAGCATGAGATAACTTAGGATAGCTTGACGTAGCTTGAGAAAGTTTAAACTTTGAAGAAGCTTCAGTTTGTTCCGGCTTGCGTTAGTTTAATGTAGTTTAGAATAGTCTATCCTTTAAAGGTGGGGGGAAATGAAAAAAATAATGTTCTCGAAATTCCGTTCAAAGATGCCCCTCGAGGAGTTGAACTTGTGAGGGCGATGATTGAGGGTGCGGCGCCGCTACCGACTGAGCCACGCGGGCAAAGAGAAAGGGCACGCCCGATTGCATACATAAAGGCGAGGACGACAGCTGTACGCAGAGTGACATTAAGCGTTGTACACCGTGACGGTAGAATGCATACTCTAGCTACAAAAAAACTACGAAAATTCTCCTGTCCCCCCATCTTTAAGGTAGCTTAAAACAGCTTAAAATAGTTTAAGATAGCTTGAGATAGTTCAACCTTTAAAGTAGATTGAGTTAGTTTAAGATAGTTCTAGCTCAAGGTAGCTTAAGGTAGCTTAAGGCAGTTTCAAGGTATTCAAGGTTTCCTTTTTGGTTTGAGTTTTTCTTGACTTAAAGAAACGAGACAAATTATTGCGCCGTTTTTAAAGTTTTCGAATATTCTTACCTGAAAAGCGTGGGTGTCCACACTTTTGCCAAATTATTCGAATTCATGACGGTCTTGGGTGAACATGACACTTTTGAAAGATGCGTGACTAGATACCGTAGTACTTGTTGGTTGGATGAAGGAAGTTGAGATAACGCGTCGCGGATTCCGTTGATTTTCTGAGAAAAAATAAAGTTGGGGTGTCATCTTTAATAACTTCCGCAGAATCGGTGAACACTATGATACCAACTTGAAACAGTGATTCATGAAAAGGCCATAACTCGGCTCAAACTTGGATTTCCGGATCAAATCAAAAAGGTTAGTGTAGAACTTAATATATCTTCAAAATGATACTAAATTTAATTAAAAACGTTGAGTTTGACCCGAGTTACACACCAGCAAGTACAATACCTCTTGCTCATCCTCCACCATCATAATCTGCTTCCACCTGGGATGAAAATCCGTCGGAATCAGCGACTCTGGAAGACACGAGAAGAAACTTTTCAGCGCTGTCGCTGCCACATGGACCGGTGTATCGAATTGGGAGACGTCGAAATCGCCCTGAAGCTTTTTACTGTTTCGGAAAAGTCATAAAATTTGAAGTAATAGATTTTTCTCGATGAGTCAACAAGGCCGAACTGCTAAACTTACTTTTTTCAAAAACCTCTTTTCCAGTTCGGCCAAATGGGTTTGGTTTCCTGGAACGCGATACAGTCCCTCTTGTTCGAATCCTCCATTCTGAAAAATGGGTTTCATTTCGAGCTCAATTATCTCGGTTACTTTAAAAGGTATCAAAATCTTGTCAACTAATGAAATGTCGGTGATAACATAAGGAACATTTTATCAGTTGGAAATTTTTTGATATTTGTCTCAGAAATTAAGATAATTAGGCTAGATCACTCACATTCTCAATAAACTCGATACATTTTTCGAGATAAACTGCAATTCCAGATGTGGACGATGAACACAGAGTCTCCAGATTCTCATTTGCTGCTATCACTCCTTGAGTACTGGTACTCGCCGTGTTGCAGTTGATAAGCGATGTGCTTAGCTGGAATTCCAAAATGAGATTCGTTTTGCACGAAAAGTTCTTACATCATGTGTAGCACTTTTATTCTTCATGAGCCGTTTTGAAGATTTCGATGGGATCCAGGACAATACATTGGACACTTTTTCGGTGGTACTATCTGGAAGTAGATGGTATTTTTCTCTTAAAGAATCAATTGGACCCATAAATGGAGGTAAATCGATTTTTCGACTGCGTTGCTGAAGGCTGCAAAAACAAGTTTGTGAGTTTTTGGTTACGGTACTTCTGAGGAAGGACAAGGTGCCTAACGACTCGATGTGGCCTTGGCTCAGCCAATAGCGATACGGTACTCCAAGTTTTCTATGCTAAAGGCGGATCAATAATTTCTCAATTTTTCCATCCCTCATACCACCCTTTTGTAACAGTAACTCACTTAAGGAAGAATACAACTTTGCCTTCCGATCGGTCCTTGGCGACTGTGGAAGCGACCTCGTTGCCATTTTCTCCAAAAACGACGATATCTGTTCTGGAGACGTCGTTGGCACAGAGCTCTTCTTCTTATTCTCCTCTTTCTTCTTTCCCTCATCTGTATCCCCCAAATTCTTTCGTAACCGGAACGACGTCGCAACTTTTCTAACAAATCCTCGACTTCGATCCTTTTCCTTCTCTTTTGTTAGCGATTCAATTGATAGCGATTTTTGCTTCTGTTCAGCGGTGATTGCAGTTTCTGGATGTAGTTGGAAGAGATTTGAAGTTCGGTGGAGGCGGTTGATGGAGTCGTTGGATAGGGAGACGTTAGAAGTACGCGATCGGCGGGTGACATCAGCGGAGACGGCGCGGGGAGCTGGAAAAGTGTATTTTTGAATGATGATGTACTTTGTTTTGCCATTGGTCGGCCGCGGCCCGGGCCGTGAGTAGGTTGCCGTGGACCAATAGTCCGTTCTTTCGAAAGCGACCGCTAGGCCGCCTATCCCAAAAACACCCAAATTAAAATTCTTTCTTTGTACTAAAACTAATTTAAACAATAGGATAAATGGAATTTATGAAACTGGAAGATTTTTGAAATATAGTAGAATCCCTCGTATCCCCAATCATCCTTGTTACTGGTTTCATACCTGAACTAGCCCCGGATACTGTAGACGTGGTACTTCTGGTTTCTGGAGACGAGTCGTATTTATTGAAAATCGGGGAAGCAGTGATTTTTGGAGACGATCCATTGACCTGTATGATTGTGTGTACAGCGTCCTGAAATTTTTTAATGTTTCAAAAAGCTAATAAGGCGTTCAAGGTATTTTGATAAATATTAAGGAGAACGCTTTCGTAAATTTAAGAACCGAGGATTTTAAAGCTGAAATACCGCATAATATGTAAAAGACTGGCAGATAATTGAACTTTGAAAATTGGGTATTTGCTTAACAGTATTTAAAAACAGTGAAATTAGTTTCAACTTAGTTTTCGCAACTGCATTTGACCGCAACTATTTCAGTCCTCATAAGAGATACAAAAAATTTGTAAACTACAAAGTTGGTGATATTATGATAAACATTTTATCAGTTGACACATTTTTGATATCTCTTACAGAAATTGAGATAATTGAGCTCAAAGTTTATTTAGAGGAAATACGTTACGTTGAAAATCAAACTCACATTGACCAACGAGTAGGCTGGCGAGAAATCCACATGCTCTGGGGTTGCCAGTGGTGCTGGTTGGATTTCAATAGGGGCAGTGTAGAAATGGGACAGAATCAGAGGATCGGTTCGGGTGACACGGTTTCTGGAAAATGTTTAAGAATCTAGGTCCATAAAATCTATAGCATATACCTTGACCCTATTTATTTAGGTCCTTGTCAGAGATATCAAATTTTCGTCAACTAACAAAATTTATATCATATTATCACAAACATTTTATCAGTTGACAGATTTTTCATATCTTTCGAAAAAAGCACGATAAATAGGATCAAACTAACCTCAAATTTGAGTTCCCAGCTTTCTGACGTCGACTTCGATTAGTGGTGTCGGGTTCTAAAGCAACGTTCGACAAAGAGAACAAGATGAAAATTTTTTGACTAAATTTGTTAGATTAATGAATCCGTAAAAAACTAACTTGTCAACAGTTGGATTCCTGAAGACGTGAAGGATGGAGCCAGCATAGAAGGTCGATCATTTTCTAGACTTCTTCTGAAAATATATTCTTTGCGAGGATCATTTTTGCAGTTTTCTCGGAAAAAAGGTATCGTAAACTTTGAACTCAATTATCTCATTTTCTATAAGAGATATCAAACATGTTTTAATTGATAAAACGTTACTGATAATACGATAAACATTATATTAGTTAACAATTTTTCGATATAAAATTGAGATAATTGAGCTCAAAGTTGCTGTTTTCATTCAAAACGAAAATTTCTCTGTTTCAAGAGGTCCGTGTATTACTATTGAAACTTCAAATCTTAATATACGTCGTATATATATATTAAGTAGCTTTAGTAATGTATAGTAATGTAGCTGTAGCTTGCAAGCTCAAAAAATCATCTCACATTTCCTCATTCTCCATAGTCCGAATCGTTTGGACTTGTCCATCAAGTACATCATTCAAAAACTCCATCAGCTGTCGATTCAGAAAATTCGTCTTCCGTTTTCGTAAATCTATCACTGAGAACCGAGCGCCAATCGCTTTGCAAAGTTCAGCACCTTCTGATAGATATTCCAAGTTGAGCTGAAAAAAAAGGGGAATTGGTTATTATAATTTGGGGGTGGGAGGTATTTGAGGGGGCGGAGCTTGGGGATTGTTTAGAAACTTCGGAAAAAGGAATGGAAATAGTTCGAATCCAATAAGCTCAAAGGGATGTCACATTTATGAAACAGTAAAAACGTTAAAAACTCGAAAAAGTTTTTCAATGTTTCAAGAACTTTGTAATACTCTTACACAAGTCGTGACTTTGTTCAATAGTGTAAAAACGGATCAAGCAAAAATATGAAATTCCTAAACTTTAGAAAGTTATAAATTGAGAACCATGGCAAAAATTGTTAGAAACTTTAGTATTATTTATGAAACAGAACTTTTAAGCCTAATTTCCAGTTTCAAATTTTGAAAATAGGGCCAAAATAGGGGTTTTTGTCTCAAGACACATTTGATAATAAAAAACGATTGAAAGCGAGAAATTACTATTTCAAAATTCTCGTAAATTTGAGATAATGCTTATTAGGGTTGGCAACGGGGCTCCCGCTTTTACGCGGGAGCCCCGCCTGTGGAAAAAAGCAGTTCGTTGAATGGAAAAAAGCAGTTTGTTGAACTTGATATGGTTCATTCCTGTCTAACAAATGAGAAACAAAAGGTATATAAACCTTAAAAATGAAAGCGAGAAAAAAATTGAGAATCTCGTCAAAAAACGAGCTTTAGCTAGCCGCCTTTCAAAGCAAACAAAGGAAGAAGGGACGGTTTGTATCCACTCTCCTGTGCTCTCCCCCTCAAGTAGTTCTCTCCTCTCCCATTCTTCACAAATTTCTCTCTCTCTCTCTCTCTCTCTCACACACACACACACACACACACACACTTGCTCTTTTGCACGACGAACAGTCAATATCATGCACACAACACTTGTAATGCACAAAAATTAACCAAGTTCTAGAATGTTATTATAAAACTTTGATTATTCGTAGCTGTAACCAAAATTGTCAATGTTTCAATAAAAAGAAAAAAGTACAGTAAATTAATGAAAGCTAAAGCAACGTTTCGCGGCAGAGGGTTATTGAATTCAATTGGAGTTCACAATTTTGAAAACTGGTGAAACTTGCTTTCTAAAACAGCAATATTTTTGGGACAACACAATAGTTCGGTCCCAAACTTTCTGAGACGTCCTTTAATACCAATTATGCCTATTATTTTTTCGTGATTTGAAAATCTTACAGCTGTTGGAACATTTTTAGAATCCAAAATACATAAATTTACAGTTTCAGATGTGTGTTAAACTTTTAGTAAAATTTTAATGATTTATTAAATCGTTGATATATACTATAGTTCAAAAAACTAGTGAAATCAGGGCAGCCTACTGTGAAACGCAACAACTTTCTGAAAACCCAGCACAACTAAAATTTGCTGTTTCAGAATGTTTTCATAGAAAATTAATCTTGTGAAGAGTAGTTATTTATTGTTTCCAAAGAAATTATCATGGAGGTTCCAATTTTCGAAATATTTAATCATGCTGGATCATTGCGACGACGTCACAAATACTATCTCAAATCACTTATCAAAAACTCAACAAAAATATCTTCTCAATTTCTCTCTAATAGAGTAATCAGATGTTGGAACTCTTTACCCGCCAAAGTGTTTCCGGTGAAGCCCTCGTCAGCGGCTTTCAAAAATCGACTATTATCCTGTGATCTAAAACATTTCCTTGTCTTGAATTCAACTAATTACTAACTCGGTTTTTCCTTCATCTCCGAATTACTACAAATGTATGTCCCTGTTATATCTCCTAGTTTCATAGACATTTCACGTGTTAGTGGTTTTCTCCCCTTCGTTGAAATAAATAAATAAATGAGTCGAGAAGAAAAAATAAATGAGTAGGTTAGAGTAGAGATGATATCCAAAAAGTTAACTTTTGAACTTCAAAAATCATATACTCAAATACCCATTTTCAGTTTTTCGAAAATCAGAGTACTGTAAGAGAACGCCATCTTTTACTTGGACGTCAAGCTCACTCATCTCAATTTCTGAAAAAGATGAAAAATTGGTCAACTGATGAAATTTTTATCATAATACACCAACATTTTTGTGGTTATCAAATTTTCGATATCTCTCCCGGAAATCGAGGTAATTTAGCTCGAAGTATATAGGGAGCGTTTTTTACAGTTTTTACGATAAGTTTTGTTTAGCAGAAACATTCAAATTGCACAAAGTCAATAAGGAAAAGATTATTCCGACAGTTTCATAACGAAATTGAAACATTGTAAATTTATTTGTCATAAATACTCTGGAATTAGAAAGAAGACACAAAACAATTGTCGAAAACTACAGTAGTTTGAAGAAAATGCGCTACTGCCAAAATTTTTTTCAGTTTCAAAATCTTGATGAATTGAGAAGTTATCAAACTACAAGTTAGTTTTCCACGAATCAGATCAATTCTGAAAAAAACTTGAGATTCTGTGAAACCTCACTGATAGTAATACTCAAGAAAACCAAAGTTTTCTACTCGAATAAACCGTATAACCTGTAGTAAAAAAGTCTGCCAACTTTAAAACAATTTATCTCGGTTCCTGTAAAAATTTTCAAAAAGTGGTTAATTCGTAAAATGTAGCTGATATTATGATGAACATTTTGTTAGTTGGCTTTTTTCGATATCATTTATAGAAAACGAGAAAAATCAATCTAAAACTGACAACTTGGGGGAATCTTTTACAGGTTTATGACATTTTAAAAAAGCAACACCTCAAAACGTTAAATCAAAAAAATCCAAAATTTCCTACTTGAATAAACCAAAGAACCTGTAGTGTCAACTTTGACCCAATTTATCTCGGTTACTGTAAAGGTCATCAAAAAGTGATAAACTAACAAAATATTTAAAATATTATACTAAATGTTTTGTTAGTTGACGACTTTTTGATATATTTTACAGGGATCGAGATAAACCAGTGCAAAATTGAAAGTAATTAAGGAACGTCATGAATAAGCCGTAGTACTGAAATGTTTCTGTTAACTTGTTATGTTAACTACATGAAACTGTTATCTATATAAAGTTTAATTTTTGGATTTTTTTTTTTGTAAAATTAAAGTTAGGACAGTAAGCGAGTGGAATAGGACCGCCTGGCTCCAAAGGACTTTGCATAGTTGCAATCGGGCTGGCCCAGGCAGGTGGCGGGTCGGCTTTACCGGAATGGAATCGGGACTGGTATAGGCGTGATGGGTCCTGTCGAGATCTATCATTTGGCACTAAAATTGTCTGAATATCTCGTTCTAGGGACAAGATATCAGCCGACCCGCTTGCAACTATGGTACTTTGTGAGGGCATTCTTAAGACAAAATGATGTTTAAGAAGTATGTAGTTATAAATTAACACATAGAAACCCTTAAAAAATGATCGTAGGAGTGAGTTGTTGCCACAAACACACATTGCTCATGACCTGCCCGCCCATGCTCCATAAAAACGATGTTATTATTGACTCACCTTCATAGAATCAGTCTCCGTCTCTTCAACCACAGCCACCAACAAAATACAATCGAAATTCACGGACAACGCGAGTTTTTCGATTGCACACCGTGCATAATTGAAACTTGACGCTCGCGCGGAGTTGTACACAAAAAGATAGGCATCGGTGAAGTCCAAAAATTGCATGGGACACTGGTCGTTTTGATGGAACCAAGAATGAAAACTGTTCATCGAGATTTCAAGGGTATTCCAGTTTTGCGTGGATTCGTCTAGAACTTCAAGGTAGCTGGAGCCATCGGATGAGTAGTTGAGATTTGAGGATCGAATGAGATCATTATGGAAGAGAGACGTTGCCAATGAGTCGATGGATATCCGGTCTCCGCACATTGCACAAATCTGGAAGAAACATTTGTTGTTGATGAATTTTGAACTCTCAGGCAAAACTAAGCAAGTCGCGGCATTGGTTCATAGACATTTCACGTGTTAGTGATTTTCTTCCCTTCGTTGAAATAAATAAATAAATTGGCCGGCCATTGCACAGCCTCACTTTCAACCTTGACCCAATTTATCTCGGTTCCTGTAAAAGATATCAAAAAGTGGTAAACTGTTAAAATATTTTTCATATTATGCGAAATATTTTACTAGTTGGCTACTTTTATATATCATTCACAGGAACTGAGATAAATCGGGTCAAAGTTGAATGCAGGTAGATAATGAAATGGGGCCACTAATTGTAAGGAACTAAAATGTTTCTGATAATCATGTGCTGTATCAACATTTTGAAACTGTTAAATTCATAAGTTTTAGTTTTAACATAATTTCCAAAATTTTAAGTTAGGATAGTTAGGAGGTGAAACAAAATTCAAATATTTCGAAGAATTTCTGTTTCTCAACGTCTCCAATGACCTTATTAAAAAATTCAATGTAATGTTGTCTCTGTGTCCTACCTGAACCCTTAGCATGCGCTTTCCCGAATTCCTCCTAGTCGCCTCAAAACACTCTGAAAATCCAGAAGATCCTCCAAAAGTGCTCGTTTGTTCCGAGAAATCATTCAAAATCGAAGTACCAACTATATCGATACACATATCGGCAGTAGGACAATTCAACGGACTCGCATTGAAAATGAATGGTAAAAATGATAAAATCATTTGGTCCCTCTCTCCTTCCATCATCTTCATCCACTCGTACCTCTGATCTCCATCCAACACACTTCTCACCCTCTCCAACCTCTTCAAATCCACGTGTACATATTCTGTGGGTCCCCAAGAATTCTGAATCGCTGAGGAAACTTCTAGAAGACACTCTTCAAGTTGACCACGAGCGTTTTCCATGAGCTTCTGTTGGAATCTGGAGTAAGCTTCTGCGATGACGTCGGGTGTGAGCTTCTTGGTAATTGAGAAGTTTTGAAAATAAGGGAAAGAGGATTCTAGGGAGGAGCCAGGGAATATTTGGGGGACTTCGTGGAGGAGATATTCGAGTTCTTGGCTTAATTGGTGGATGTGGCGAAGGTTTTGTGTTGAGATCTGAATAAAAACTTATTGGACAAAATATTAAGTACGGATTGATTGAAAAGAGTTTTGATCGTTAAATCAAAAATGTGAAACAAAAATTTCAAAAAAAAGTTCAGTTTGTAGTATTTTATCCTTATCAAAATCTAAGCAACTTCTGGGAGTCTTAACGGACATTATGCAGTTTTGCGCCACGGTGTTTACACCTTTGACTGCATCGCCTGGCTACCGTACCTTTTTTTTTAAATACACAATCTTTGACCGCGTAGCGTAAAATTACAGTACCGGTCCATAATATGTACAAAAACGTATTTTTCAGTTGATTTTTAATACCAGTCTGTCCCTTTTTGATGGTTTTAGAATTGTTCTTCTAATCAATTGTTCTACTAATAAATTTTCAAAAAATAAAATGATAATTGGAACTTTTTGAATTTAAACTGAAGCCAGTGGAAATCGCGGCGTAGCCGCGAATTTTCACTGGTTGAAAACTATATTGAAAACTTTGAATTGGCAGCATTTTTGAAGTTTTCTAATTTACCTTTTTTTGTCTATCAGAAATCGGAAAATAAAATGAGTTTCCCAAAAACTCTGTGGATGCAAGTTTTCAATCTAAGTCTGTTTTAAACCCTCCAAAATTTTCAAAGTGATCGGAAATTTGACAGTCGAGCTCCAGGCTCCTGAAAATGGCTAAAAATCAACTGAAAAATACGTTTTTGTATATCTTCCTGACCGGTATTGTAAATATATTTTTAAACAATTGAACTTGCTTATTTATATAAAAAGGTTTGTTTGTGAAAAATCAGGTTGTAGAAACAGGTTTTTCGTACTGTATCTGATAAGGCAATTTCTAGAGAAGTAGATATAATTTCCTCACCCTGAACTGGTCAAAAACGTCTCGGGCTTCTGGCAAAAGTAAAAGCTCAGCTGGAAGTCGTGCTGATTTATTATCTGCGTTGAATGCTGTAGGATTCCATAGCTCAACATCGTAATCTGTAAAAATATGATTATTCTCATTATATTCATTAAATACCGTAAAATCTCTAATAGAACGACACCCGGATCGTCCACTTTGAGCCTATATATCTCACTTCTTTTAAAAGATATC
>NC_013487.2:3026818-3051419 GCF_000004555.2 Caenorhabditis briggsae | reverse complement strand
CCACTTTGAGCCTATATATCTCACTTCTTTTAAAAGATATCAAAAAGTGGTTAACTAGTAAAATGTTTATCAGGATATCAGCAACATTTTACTAGTTAGCCACTTTTTGATATCTTTCACAGAAAATGAGATATATAGGCTCAAAGTGGACGATCCGGGTGTAGTTCTATTAGAGGTTTTACGGTATGTTTTACATGTCACCTTCATCAAATAGAAGAAAATGAGAATCAATATTTTACAAATTTTCGAAACTGGAAAAATGTTTGAAAACGAAACATGGATCGCCTAGAATTTGTGAAAATTAAAATCCTTCAGCATTTCAGCTCCGCCCACCGCAACCGATCGGCAAAGGACATATCAATTTGTGAAACACTAATTTTTTAAAATTAAAAAATTGTGTTTCACATTCTTCACACATATTTTTTTCCCTACTCGAAACTCAAAAACTCACCGTTGCATTCAAAAAGAGCGTTAAACAATGGATGACATCGAATATAATCTCTTGCCATATTCCATTCCATTTCAGCCAAATCCACCACATCCAGAAATACTTGAAACACTTGTGGTAGGCGAGAGACGAGAGAACGGAGTCTGGAACAAAGGTGTTTTACTGAAAAGATCATCATTATTAATTTCACTAATTAATAACCCTTACTATTAACTTGAAGAAACAGAAAAAAAAGGAACCTACAGTACCGGACAAAAAGTCAATTTTGATATTTTTTTCAGTTTTTTTAGACTATATATAATAATTAACTTACATTCAAACAACTCTTATCGTTAACTTGAAGAAACAGAAACATTGAAATCTACAATACCATATTTTAACTTTTCGATGAAAAATAATCAATTTCGAAGTACTGCCGAAGTGTTTCAAAATTGTTCGATTTGCTTGAAAATTTCAAAGTATATTAAACAAAACTAGAGCTTCAATTTTGTAATTGGAAACTTTTTAATACAAATCAATCCAAATAAGCCAAATCGCTTGAAACCAACCAATCACCAAGATTAGAGTCATGACGCTTCAAACAGGTATATCTCATTTGGATGAATTTGTATCCAAAAGTTGTAAATTACAAAATCAAAACTTTATTTTTGTTTAGTATACTCTGAAAATTCAGTCTGATCCAACAAAATTTACAATGTTTTTCAAACATTTAAAGTTGACAATTTTCAACTGAAATAGGAGAAACCAAACAAAAAAATGTTGGCCAGTTAATACTGTAGAATTGATACTCCTAATACACAATAGTCGAAGTCAACGAAGAACTGAATATTCCAAACACAGAACAATTGTAATAAATGGCCCATTTGATACAGTAACCAGTACCAACCACTTTTTAGTAAAACAAAATTTTACCTGTTCATTGCCCACAATTCCTTCGCTTCGGACACATATCTCTCGTACATTTCAAACGCGACTCGGCTTCCAAATACGGTAACGAAATTCTGAAGATCCGGATGTCGATCGATATCTGCTAGCACTTGTTTCCAACTCAAACACTTTTTTGGATACACACAGAGAGGGACAGCTTGAGCCAGAAGCGTCGAGAAACAGCATCTGAAAAATTGGTCTTGTCGTTGGAGCTCAATTATCTTGGTTCCCACTAGAGATATCTAAAATTAGTCAACTGAAAAAATGTTCATCATAATATCACTATCAGTTGATTAATTTTTCAGAGCTCTTGAAGGAACCGAGATAATTGAGTTCAAAGTGAAAGTATAGGATGGCTTTCTGTTTTTGCATAACTACTGATTTTTTTCAGTTTCAAGGTGTTTGAAAATATCTGCTATACGAAAAACTGCGGTCGTCTATTTTTCCAACCGAGAACAAAAAGTTTCAAATTTTCAAAAAAAAAAGGGGGACCAAAGCGTATCGCATTGGGATTGTCTAATTTTCAAGAATTTTTGCAAGAAAATTTCTCTGCGTCTCTCACTGTAGTACTCTAGGATTGTAGTCTCTAGCTGTCGAATATTTTTCGTTCTAGTTAGAGCGCATTTCCAAATCTCCTCAATAAGTCCTAAAAATTTGCGATTCAATTTATAATACTTTGAAACATACACATTTTTATAAAAGTTTTTCTAATCATTTGAAACTGGTCAAAAAGAGCCAAACGACAGACAAACGACGGACCGGGACCATAACTTTTTTTAGACTCATTATAATGGGATCAACTAAAATAGGTAGAACTTGACAGTACTAATTGATACTACTATAGTAGTAATACAGTATTACTTTCAGTACAACTGTATCTTGGGCTGACGGAACAAGAAAAAAACGTTCTAAAACTCTAACTTTCTTCTATGACTTTTAACTTTTTTCATAGGCAAGATACAGTTTCTCAAATAATGCAATTTCGTGGACTTTGTCTATTTTCAAAATACCAATTTTAGTTGGTCCAAAAACGTGGGGTGTGAAAGAAGTTATGGTGAAGTCCGTCTATGGTCCGTTTTCGGTCCGTTATCATCCCACTATGCTCTTAAACTCACTTGACATGTAAATTCCTTTGCTCAACAAACAGCGATGCTTCCTGATACCCCAACGCCTTTTTCACCAACTTCTGATTCCTCAAACACAGAAATCCCATCGTTCCAAACAAATACTCCACATTCACATTCTTCACAGCCGACGTCTCCACTGGTGACAAATTACAGAGAACATGTTTCAACTCCTTTGTTCCCATGAACAAATTCATATAATGCTTCTTCGACTTCTCACTCATTTCGTCGCATTTTGTGAATGCGATCAAAATAGGCTTTTTGGTTTTGGCTATTGATTTGGCGATATTCAGGATTTGATTCGTGTGAAGTTGAGAGTTTTTGGAGATGTCACATGCTAGAATAAACCCGTCTACATTGAATTTTCCATCTGGTAGGAGGTGTTGAGGGAATTCCGATTCCAGACCCAGTTGTTCCTGAAAAATAGAGGTTCATTGGTTGGTATCGAGGAGTTGAACTTGTGGGCCAAACACTGGAAAATATAAGTTTCCCTTTTGAAAAAATGTCCCGTTTCGAAAGTAACATATTGAAAACGCATAATGGGAGATTCAGTTCGACATTGACTTTCGGCATTGAATGTTGAGAATAAAAAAAATCTTTAAAAAACGATACTTGCTTCAATTGTCTTCTGCGACGAATAATGAAAAAGTGATGTACTTGTTATACTTCACAAGTAAAACAGAAATTTTAAAAAGAAATTTCTGATAAAAACATTTCGAGTAGAATATTTTTACTGGTTCAACTAACCTGGAGAAGAAAAAAAAAGTTTTTGGCGAAAATTCTGGAAATTTGGAATTTTTGCTCAAAATTTGATTTTTTTTTGAAATCAGAATACTGCCTAATGATAACTTTGCATATAGGAATTCTGTTCTAATTGCGAAAAAAATTGCTGCTTCAAGAATTTTTTATGAATTGCTTATCATTGCAATATACCAGCTATTGTACGAAATCAAAACTCCAAGGTTTTCGGCCATTCTTGAACATTGTGTTTTTCAATATGCTCCGACCATTTTTAGGAGTGTGAAACAGATCTAGATTGGAAACTTTGCATTCACCAAGTTTGTTGAGAATTTCTGGTTTCAAGCGTCAGTAGCCCTGCCTCCTTCTGATAATTTTCCCCATCTCAAAATTAACATTTTTAGGACGCTAGGACGCAATAAGCGAGTTTGATATTGTTTCTGAATAATTTCCGTTATGCTCTTTGGAAATGAGAAATTTCTCAAAATACGATTTTCACTTCAGTCTGTTCAATCGATTTAAAAGGGCTGAATGTGACAGAATGTTTCAAAAGACTGAAACAGATAAAGATGGAGACATCGAATACAATAATTTTAAAACAACTTGATGCACTTTCTATTCTTTACAAGTGAAAAAGAAACGTTTCCAGAAATTTTTTGAAGAAAAACAGAACTTTTTTATTAGAATATTTCGACTGGCTCAGGCTAGACAAAGCTAACCAAAAAACAGAAAAGAAGCTTTTGCTGAAAACTCTAGAATTTTTGAGTTTGGCGGTCAAAGCAGTCAGACCCACCTGAAAGTCAAAGTGTTCAAATTCGAACAAAAATAATTCTGCTCCACAGAGTTTTTATGAGAGGCTACGAACTTATTGAGTCGATGAGATTGCCGTAAAAAAATTGAAAAATTCTAAATGCGACTAAATTTCTCAAAGTACTGAAACTGAAAAAAAGTTGGAATTTTAAACAGAAGAATGAATAGTGAAACATTTGATGACTTTCATACTGTTCAAGTAAAACAGAAAAAAATTTGAGAAAATTCTGTTAGAAACCAAACCATTTTTAATTAGTGTACTTTGGCTGGTTCAGGCCGGATCAAGCTAACCAGAAGTAGAAAAAAGGTTTTTGTCAGAAAATTGTGGAATTTTTTCCCGATAAGACGATCAGAAAGTTGGCAAAAGCCGTAAGAATTCCGTCCCATTGTGAAAAAAAAATCTGCTTCACGACGTTTTCATCAAAAGCGACAAGATTGTTGGGACAATGAATACAGTTCATAACTTTGAAAATCGAGACTTCAATTTTAGAAAAGAGAGACAGAAAAGTCATTAAGGTTTTATTAGGGTTTATACAACGCATCAATTTCAAATCGGCAGTCAGCCAATTTTGTTAGCAACGAGACACCTTCAATAGTGGGTCCATAAACTCAACTGCTAAAGAGGGCTTATATAGACGGTATTTTGAGAAGCTGTTTTTTCATGTCCCAAGGCTTTTGAAACCGAATTTCCAAGAAAACCTACCTTCTGTATATACATCAGTTTGTCTCTGCTCTGTAGACTCGTCCTACTACATCTGTGATAATAGTCCTCGGATTTTGAACATCCGCCAATTGTTTCAAATGTTTCATCGCCAAGGAATTCTGAAATAATTTTGCTTTACTGTTGGCTACGACAATTATTGACAATTACGACCTGCTGGAAACTGACATTTTTTTTTTAATTCGGAAATTTCCGGTTTCCAAACAACCATAATTGTGGACTCTTCAAATTTTAAGCCATTCTTGTAGATGCCTTGAGAAAAAATCACTGACCTGTCTGCTCGGCAACTCGAATCAAAATAGTTGGAGTAGAAGTTTCAGGAGTATTCAATAGGCGTCTTCCCCAGTACAACCAGTGATCCTTGTTGATCACTGGGCTTCCGCAGAAATCGATCTGAGATTTGAAAACAATAATTAATTGTGAGATTTTTTCTGTTTCGCTATTTTCATGTTATTGGAATTTGGAATTGGGAATTAGGTGGTCTAATAGTGAAACATTGAAAGCTTGGGGTTAGTTGTGAAATTAAGGCTGTGGGTAGAATATTGTAGGTGCCGCGTTGCTGAGCTACGCGATCGCATCTGGCTTACTAGCTCACAAAATAATTTGAAACATTTTCTGTTTCCAAAAGTTCACATCCATTGGAGTTATCAAGTGTAACAGTTCTCATTTCTGGTACAGTAGTCATCAAAACGGGACAAATTCAAATACCATTTTCAGGAGCTCAAAAATTATTGTTTCTAGTCATGAATCAGTTTACAGACATTTAAAAAAATTTCCTTGGAATTTCGCCTTTTTTTGAGAAATTGAACTTGGGGTGAAATATTAAAGGTACTGTACCGCTACCGGCTGAGCTATGTAGTTGGTTGCCGGTTTTAACTCCTAAACTGTCCTCCCAAAATATTTGCTGTTCCATTTCCTTTACATTATTTTCGTCTAAAATATGTTTTCACTGTTTCCCATCCTTAGGATATAGTACATTGCATTTTTGAATATACTCGAGTCAACATACATAGTAGGTAAAATCAAAAAATTGAAGCCTCGCTTGTCTAATCGAATTTTAAACTAACTCACACTAACTTTTTTCTGAAAGTTTTTTCCAGTTTCCAGATATCCATATTAACCCGATAATTTTTTGGGATAATAATGGTTCTACCAATGCAGTCCTATGATCGATCATTCAAAAAACTTTAGCAGACCTTTGGTAGAGATTTTCAAAAATTGCGACCGCGTAGTACAGTGCTCTATCTCCAATATTTTCGCCCGTAATTTAATTCTGGCAAAATTTTGGGAAAAAATGCTCTCATGCCCAAAAATCCAACAAAAAAAATCCGGACCCTCACCTGCGACAGCACCGACGAATGTTCCCTGTGAAACTCATCAGCGGCTGGTCGAACAAATCGATTACAAAGTAGTGACTTCCCAACACCAGATGGTCCTTTGACGGTCTCCGAACCGCTCACACCGACAACGATCACATTGATTTCTTTGATTTTCGAATCGGATGTGGAACAAGATGAAGACATCCACCTTCTTTACATGCCTGGAACAATTTTTGGTTGTGGTTAGAATAATTTAGGGGGGGGGGCTAAAAAATGAGTAAATTTAATATTTTCCCGCCGGGTTACTGTCGCACTCGTTTCAACTGTTTCCGGTTGTTTACGCTTTCAGATATTTGTTTACAAACATCGCATACACTTCGACTCAACCTTTTTTTTCTCTGACAAGGATAATAGATATCCATATTAATTTGCTAATTTTTTTGGATAATAATGGTATTACCAAATATCTTTTTTCCTATAAAAAATATTTTCAAGATCAAAAACTGAACAATTTTCTGAGCGATTCGAGAAAAAAGACTAAAAGAAATGATAGAGGCTCTCATGTGATTCTTTCTGGAAACATCTTCTTTTCCTGAATGTAAACAATTTGTTTGGCCATGGGAACATTTAGAGGGAAAAATCGTTTCATATTGCAACAAGAAAAAAAAACACAAGAAGAATTTTGAAATGGCAAAAAGAAGAACATATTGTGCATTTTTGCGTAATGGTTTACAGTGTTCGGTTTTTACTTTTTTGTAGCATGCACTGCGAGATATATATCATTTCTATATCAAAGAATTTTTAATTTCTGGGCATTAATTTGGGTTTCTGTTCTAGGAATACAAAAATTATTGTTTTCCAAGTATTACATTTCTTCCAGAACTCAAAATTTCAGGAATTTTTAAAATTCAGTAATATGATAGATTTAGCCACTTTGAAACCGTTCGCGCAAAATTTGAAATGAAACACAACAGAACACCAAAAATTGTAGAAGAATGAATAATCATAAAAGGGTAGAAAACGTTCGATAATGAATTCTTGAAAAAATCAAGAATTTCTTGAAAAAATCAGAATCTCGAAACTGTAGTTTTTATTTCTAAAAATTCTATCAAAATTTCAGAATTACCAAAGAAAATCAAATTTCTAAAGTTCAAAAATATAGCAGTTTTGAATTTCAACTTAATAGCAATAATTCAGCACAAATTTGAAAGATTCCGATAAAAAAGGGAAAGCTCGAAACAGTAATTTTTCAGAAAATTGCATTAAAAATGATTTTTTTGGTTTTCAACTGAACAGTTCATCGAGTTCCTAAAGTTTTGAATTCAGGAAAAATGTAAAATTTGGAACAGTGGTTTTTAGAAAATCTTGAGAAAAAAACCCGAAATTGAGGTCAAAAATTTGAAAAAATTGAAATTCAAGTATTAGTATTAGTACAAATTCAAAAGTTGAAAAAATGGAAAAGTTGAAATTATTTTTTACTGAACAGTGCATTGAAATTTTTTCATTGTTTTCCAATCAAACAATTTTTTCGCACCCTACAAACAGACAATACCAGAAATTCCAAATTCTGGAATAAAGGTAAACTTAAAACAGGTTATTTTCCAGATAAAAAATCTTCTCATAGCGCAAATTCAAAGAAGGCGGGAAACAATTAAAATTTGGAAACTGTAATTTTTCTGAAAATAACATCTAAAGAGTTAATATTCTTTGTTTTCCATTGTAGCGTACATCGTACGGTAAATTTTCGAATTTCTAGACAAGTTATTTAAAATATGTAGAAAGACAAAACGAAACATGACCAGTTAAATTTGAAATTCTCCCGGAAAAATAAAAATTTTGAAACAGTTCATTTTCGAAATTTCAGAGAAATAACCCGAATAAGAGAGAAAAGTTGCAGCACATACACAAAAAACTCAGGAAAAAAGAAAATTTTGAAACAGTAATTTTTGAGTTCAGAGCAAAAAAGGAAATGTGACCCAACAATAAAAAATCGAAAATCGCAACAAATTCCATCTCGTTTTGCTCTTTCTGTCCATCCGAAATGTCTCTAATTTATGTGATCATCAGTGTGAGTGTGTGTGTGTAAGACCCCTATTGCTCTTTTCTCTCTCTCTCTCTCTCTCTCCCTCTATTTTCCTGTTGTAATCATCATTCTCAAAATGACGAGAGAAACTAAATGAAGCGAGACGCAGACAACTGGAGAAGACAACTGTTAGAGAGAAAATTGTGGGAAAAGGCAAGGAAATTGGCAACAAATCGAGGGTCTCGGTCAGTTTTCAAACGATGTTGGTGGCCAAGAACAAAACGAAGAAAGAGAAAAAGAATAGATTTAGAAAGTGCGAGAAGATTTTTGAGAGAAGAACAAGTGTCACTTTTGGGGAAAAGAATGGAATCGGAGGGGGTTTCCGGTGGGAAAAAAAATCATCGCTTTTATCAGTTTTCAAGAAGAGAGAAAGAGAGAAAATGTGGTAATAAAAGAACAGAGAAATTTCATAATTTTTTAGTTTTTAAAATTTTTCCATTTTGCATGAGGTAATGTACCAAACTTTTAAAAGTAATTTTTGCAGTTTCATAGAAATGGTATCATAGACATGTATCTGAAAAGAGTCATTGATTTTTTTTATGGCGGCACAAAAAATTATCTTTTTAAAAAACGGAAACAACACTAATGGATTTTTTTGAAGATCACAGTTTCATGAAGTTTTTTGTAACAGACCAATTAATAAAGTAACCACTTCGTTTCTTGATGTAGAGAAAAATCAATGAATAATTGAAAAGCTTTTACAGTACTGTACAAAAAAAATAAATCATCTGAACAGCATATACTGTCAACTTCGAATTTCTAAAAAAGTATTTCACAATTTTTTGGTTTGACTGAAAATTTCAGAGTTTACTAATCAAAAATATAGCTTCTTGAAAGTTTTTTTGCCAAGAAAAAACCAGGTAAGCGGTTTTAAAGCTTTGTGTTCTGTAGATCTTCACTATTTACTGAAATGCAATAACGCCGAAAAGTTAATTGTAAAACAGTAATTTGTTCTCGGAAGTTTGAGGAAATAGTTGCCTGGTGCATCTACCCTCCAACCCCTTCTAAAGGTTCCCTCTAACCACGCAACGACACTCCGCTATCCCGCTCGGCGCGCACACAATTTGAATTTAGTTTTGAGTGATTGCGAGCTTGGATTTGGCTCGTGGTTGTTCTAGAGACTCTTTTAAGAATTTTAAGTGAGTTTGCTTAAATTCTAAGGTTTTATTTATTGTTTCTTTCTAAAAAAACTACCGTAACCTAAAAATACTCAATCTTTCCTGATTCTTTAGTTATTTCCTCCGAAACGGAAAATGGAGAGAAAATATTAATGAAAATGAGAAATGTTCAGATTACGACAGTAGTAGTTTTGAGACCTTCGAAAATTTTGTATTCTTTAGAAAACAGCCAATTTTAAAGAAAAACAATAGAAATGATGAAACCGAAAAAAAAGCTGAACTCTTTTCGAAATTTTCTAATTTTGAACATAACAAAAAGAAGAAAATGAAAAAAAAAGAAAACCTAATTGACTTCGATATTCTTAACAATCTCAAGAAACCGGAAAAAATTCCAATAAAAGAAAACAAAAAATGGCTCATCCCACCAACTTCCTACCCCATAGATCCTTTTCTTTCTTCTCTTGTTAACACAAATACAAAAAACAAACATACAGAAGGAGGTATACAGGTATATAAGTCCAAAAAGTAAACATTTACACAAAAAAAGGAAGGATTTCAACACATAAGAAAAAAGAAGGAAGTTTTCTCTGTTCCTCTACACTCTTTCTCATTCGTTAAGATATGCGAGGAATGAATGATCAGATAAGGCCATGGATGAATGTGTTTTTGGCTGTCTTCACGTCTTCACAGTAACGCGTTGTATGGAAAATAGCAGAGGGTGTAACAAGTAACGAGGCCATTTGCATGGAAATGAGGGTAGTATAGTATGCAACAGATTGTAAAATTGCAGCTCAATTATCCTGGTTCCTTTAACAGATATCAAAAATTTGTTAATCAATGAAACGTTGAATATTTTATGACTGACATTTTAATAGTTGCCCTTTTTTGGTATCTTGCACAGGAACCGGTGATAATTGAACTCAAAGTGGTCGTCGCCAGCCGTCAAATGAAGTAGCTTTCCGTGCGCCAGATAAATCACCTAAAAATTCCAAGATACTTCAAATGGATTACATGAAACAGAGATGTTTTGTAAGCGATGTAAAATTAACTACTGTAAAATTCATTTTCCAACTTTTTTTTCAGAAATTCTGCCGGTTTACAATATGAACCCTGATGTTGACTGGAAACGAACTTCCCGTTTCCGATGACGTAATAAATTTTGAAATCCCTAAACAAGATTTTAAACTTTAGAAAACTGGAAAGTTTTTATGCTAAATTTGAAGAAATAGCCCAAAACAACAGACGTTATAGTATTGAAACTTAGGAGAAATAGGGGTTTAAAGCAAAAGAAACTTTTTCGAAAACATTTTTGTCTGTTTCAAAATGTGCTGATTAAGATAGATTTTATTACTCTTACAATGAGATTGTGTACTTTGGTTCAATTAAATTCTGTTGATTCATTGAATAAGTCAGTATTTGAACATAAATAAAATGGCTCTTTATGACAAGGCCCTATGAGAAAAGGGGGTCCATGAGAAAAGGGGGGGGGGGGGGGGGCAACTCAAGTGGAAAAATTATGCCTGAGTTGAGATTTACCGATTTTTTCAAGTTTTGTGAGCTTTTCCATTGAAATTTCGAACTTTGAACAATGTTCATAATTTTTTGAAAATTTCAGTTTTTGTCATTTTTTGCATATTTTTTGTTTATTTTTTGTTACTAAGCCTGAAAAAATCTGAAACTAGCTGAGTAACTCCAAATTACACAGTTACAATGGAAAAAACAGTTTTGTTCATGCAAAAAACCGGTCTAAACTGAAATTCTTTGAAGTGACAAATTTTTGTGGAAACATGCGCAAAGTACGAAATTTTTATAGAAACATCCGAAAAAATTGAAAAAATTGGTAAATCTTAACTTAGTCTCCATTTGGGGTGTGTGTCTAACTAGTCAATAAAGATGTAACCAATTTAACATTTTTACCTATGGCTCCCTTTTACCCAATGAACGAGTTGATAGCGTTTGTAGTTTCAGAAATCTGCGAAATTAGTGTTTTTTCTCACAAGTTCAATCGACTTACACTGGTGTTGGCTGACATTAAACATTATTATTTTTGGTAACTGCAGGCGAAACAATATCAATCAATTTGAATTGATTTAGGGTTATCAACTTTCTGAAACCGACTTTTTTCATCTATCTGAAAAAATTGTATTTCCCCTCTGAATTAGGCAGAATATGAATTTCCAAAAAAAAATTTGTTAAAAAAGATTTCATTAATAAACAATTTACCGATAAACAATTCTAACTTTCCAAAATCGAAGTTTCTGATATTTCGGAATATTGGGATATTCAGAAAACTTTTATCTCTGTTTCTCTGACATCTTAAAATATGGGTGTTTTTCAAGTTTTCTAGTTCTGATCCAACTGTTTCAGTTATTTCTGACCCGCCAGAATGCAAAATTCATCATAAGGATATAGAATTGAAAAACAGAGAATTCTGAGATAGCAGATCTGAAACTGAAACAGCAAAAAAAAGATCCTTTCAATCGAACCCAAAAAATTAGGTATTTTAGAAACTCAGTTTACCCTGTAAAAGATATTTAAAAAATCAAATGCGAAAATGCTTCTCTTGATATCAGCAACATTTTATTAGTTAAACATTTCTTGATATCTCAAAAAGGAAACGAGATAATTAGGGTCGAATGAGCCATCTTTTTTAGAAATTTCACAGATTTCAAAATTGAGAATTCAAATGTTATTTAAACGTGATTAAAAAAATATTTCTCAAAAAAGTCAAAAATTCTAGACGACAATGACTACGTGAATTGGTTTAGAAACCTATGACCTCAGGGAGAGCACTATAAAGGAAAAGGGAAGCAGAGGGAAGAATCAGTTCTTTCCTTCTCTGGGCTCCAGAGAGGAAGAGGGATCCGGAATCCGGGGTCCTGAATCCGGGATGGTCCTGGGTCCTGGGTCCTGGGTCCTGGGTCCTGGGTCCTGGGTCCTGGGTCCTGGTGGAAGACCTAGAAACAAATATAGTGTCCTGAAGGAATTTGCTGTGTACTTGAAGATAATTAATTCAACTCCTGGAACTAAAAGCAGACAATTCATGCAGTTTGGGCTGAAAATGAGAAGCAAATATGTGAAAAAAAAATCTTGTTCAAATTGTATATACATAGGAGACGATGAAAGTTATGGAGGATTTCAGCCATTTTTTGTGAATACCAGAAAATCAAATTGAAAAACAAACTTGAGAATCTATTTTCCTGAATATACCGATAAACCTTGACTCAATAATTTTCTCAAGTTTAAAATCCGCAAATTGTGGAAAACTCCCATTTCAGTCTTCTATAAAGAACTTCAAACAGAGAAAACTAAAACAATGTTGGTCATATTATAAGAAACATTTTATCAGTTGACAGATTTTTGATATCTATGAAAGGAGCAGAGATAGTTAAGCTCAAAGGTGATGACTCCCTAGATTCCATTTTTCACAGAAACTTCATACTCTTCTATTCCTTCCCAAATGCACTTCCTTACACCCCCCCCCCCCCCTGATCACCGATTTTCGAATTTGCATATGACCCTATTCAAACCACCTGGCTGTTTCCTTTAGCAATGGTGTGACTAAACCTTAAGTCTTCATATATCCGGTCTATGAAGAAGACGAAAAAAAAGCCAAAATACGAGATTCGGAGGGGTAATCATCGGTCAAATGACCGTTGAAACGACGCCTGTGGCATAACAAAAGCATTTTTCCTTTTCAAGAGAAAGTTTTCTATTGGGGGAGAAAGGAGGAGGAATTGGGAGGAAAGGGGAGGTCAAATTTGAACCATCTTCATAAAATTTCCATTTCACTTTCAGGATTTCATGGCTTCCAACGACGGGTGTACTCATTTTAGCTTTTTCGTTTGATGGTGTAGTCTGTAATCAAAAAGTCCAACTTTGACCCAATATCTCAGATCCTATGAGTGATATCCATTCTATAAGTATATTAATATTTTGAAACTGGTTTTAACAAACTAATCTTTTCTATAAGCGCTTTTTCAGAATTTTCGGGTTTTCTTCAAGATTTGAACATTAATATTTTTTCAGAAATAACGGGTTTAAATCAAGTACTAATATTCTAAAATTACATTTGTTATCGACTTCTAGAAACATAAAAGATTTTTTTCAGTTTCCAAAACGTTTGAATAATTCAGTTAGTAATATCAACGTTGTTTGAAGATGTGATTATGTAGCCTTCAAAAAATTTGCTCTATTACGATGATTATCAGTGCGATGAAGAAAAAACATTCAAGAAATTGTTCAATTTATTGAAGTTTTGGAACATCTAGTTAGTACAAAAATGTTCGCTTCTTCTACTTGTTCATTGGGATCCTAAATTTGGTCTGGTATTGATGTTTGACGTGCACTCCGAATAAAACAAAGATTTGAAATTGTAATTATTGTTGAGAATATTTTTGAGAAAATGATAAACATGCTGTCAGTTGATCACTTTTCGATACCTTTCACAGGAACCAAGAGGAAATGGGTCCAAATTGAGAACCATTCTTTAACAAGTTTATTTGAAAACTTTCATCTCTAGTTTTCTTATTGTGCGTTTCACTTTAAGAAACCTTAAAAATTTAGTGTCAAGAAGTTTAGTTTTAGTTTTGCCCTTTTCAAATGGTCATCCAGTAAAATAAAAACCAAATTGTTTCCCACTATCATCTGGTTTGTTCTTTTTTCTCTTTCACTTTTGCTACTTTCGAAAGTCTCCATAAAGCATGGACGCTCTCAAGACTACTAGTTTAAAGATTATCCAAAGTCTTCACTTCAACTTTTGAATTTCTTAATTTTTTGGAGAATTTAGGAGCATATCTAAAATCGTTATTTATGTCTTTACAAATAGTTTTTTCCCCAGCTTTTCCATACTTTCAATGCCAGTTGAAACATTAAAATTGCTCTCAAAAAATTCCCAGTTTCATTAGTTTTTCAAAACTCGTCATTTTTCCACCGTATTAATCAAACAATATGCGCTCCGCTAGACATACACTTTCGCTGTTTGAATTTTGAGACCAAACGGTTTACAAGACTTCAAATTTATCAATAGGACGATGACAAAAACCCATATGAAATGTGTCAGACATTTCAATAACTCTCTGAAACATTTATTTTTCGATTTTTCAGTTTTTTTTTTTTTTGAAAAAAAAAGGAATTTTTTTGTTAGCAATCCGGATACCACTTATCTTAATTTCCAAAGAATAATCTTTTTTTTAGATAGGTGGAATTTTCGAGCGGCTCAGTAACTATATCTAACAAGCTTAACTTTATTTCCTTTCTCTGAAATTGAAGTTTTGAAACTATAAATATCTGGAAATCTTTCTAAAGGCCTACTTGAAACTTCAAACTTTGAAGTATCACTAAATTTTCTTTTTGTTTAATTCTAAAAGAAATCAATCTCTCTCACCAGACTACAACCGTTCCATTAGTCATACCCATCAGGTAGAGGGACGCCCTCACAAGGTAGACTTTGAAAAGATACCAATCTTCGCACTTTCACTTTAAAAAACCGTCCCCAACCTTCTCTTCTTCCTTTACGCAACAATTCTCGTAGATGGATTTCACTTTGTTACATTTTTCGTCCCTTTTTGTCCATCCCATTCCATATTTTATGAAAGTGTACAGTTCAATTATTGAGGTGAGAGAGAGAGAGAGAGAGAGAGAAAGAGAGAGAGAGAGAGAGAGAGAGAGAGAGAGAGAGAGAGAGAGAACGGGAGAATGAAATGTGTAGGGAATGAAATTCTTGGAATCGGAATTTCGTATATTAAACTTTGGAATTTTTTTATATAATTTTTTTATATACTTTGGAATTTTTTTATATAAGAATAATCAGTTAATTTTTTTAATTTGGGTAAAGTGAAAATATTGAAACAGCAAATTTTGCAAACTCTAGTGGTAGTAGGAAAGCCGTTTATTTCTGATTACGGTACTTCTGGTGTCGTCATACTACCTGCAATTGAGCTCAATTATCTCGGTTCCTGTAAGAGATATCAAAAATTGGTCAACTGATAAAATTTTGGTGATACTATGATAAACATTTGTTTTCAGTTGACACTTTTTTTATATCTTTTACGGAACTTGAGATAATTGAGCTCACAGTGATTCTATTGGAATCTCCCGAATTTTTTTTGAATTTACTTAAATTTTTTTGTTCCGGTTTTTCAGTACAATTTGTTAAAAAGGTTATATACTGTTTCAGAATGTTCAAAAAAGGCTCCTGAAATTCGTTCGTAATACTTGTCATTCTCACAAATTTTACAGTTTCAGTTTTATGAGAAAATATGTAATTGGAAAAATTGACAATCAACCTGCGTTTTATATTAAAAACATTATAATAAATACAAGTATTTAAAAATAAGGAGACGTCAGAAAAATAATCATCTCGGAATCCTTTTGATTCGAGCCACTGGAGAGGATGAGCCAAACATTGAAGCTTGCTAGAAGCTGAGCTACGCGGTTGCATTCAACGCTCGACTACTGATAAAGGGGTACGGTAGAAAGTGAAATGTGTAAACACGCATCACTATACACCGTCACACCAAAATGCATACTTAAAAATTCACAAACCATTATTAATCACTGTTTCGATGCTATGACGAGTTTGCCACTTTTGGTCCGAAATTTGTTAGGAAATGAAATCTAACATTCTAAAAATTTGGTTCCAGATCTAGGAGGGTTTTTCTAAAGTTTATTTTCCGTTTCGACAAGTTTTCATCTATTTGAATGTTGAGTATTTTCCAATTGGAATGATTCCTGCTAGTCAGTTTTTAATTTTTAGGAGCTAAGCTTAATCATAAATTTTTTAACTTGTCATATTTTTCACAACCCATAACAAACCAGTTTCTTTTTTTCAGCTCTCAATTATGAAAATCCGATGAAACTGTTAATTTTACTTCCATAAGGTATTCGACTTATTGTGATTTTCTCGGTAATTTTCTCGATGTAACAATTCGTTCTTAAATTCCGTCACTTGTTAATTTCTTGAACTTTCCTTCTAGCATTCTAGAACGCTTCTTTTCTCTCTCTCTCTCTCTCTCTCTCTCTCTCTCTCTCTCTCTCTCTCACACTTCCTCTAGCCTCCAACAACTGTAAAACACAAATTCGCTCACTCATTTTTTTAGACAAAACAGATCGACACTTTCCTCTTCTTCTTGTTCTTTTTCTGTTTCCTGGGAGATAAAGATCTCGACGACGATGCTTCATCGTTGTCTAAAACTTCTTCATTCGAACTCTGATTGACGTGTGTCACTTCTTCTTTGGTATAGATTCAAAAGATGAGGATTTGGTGGATTTTTATGGGTATCATCACACCTATTCATGGATTTTTATGGACACTTTTTGGAGGAGGTAAGCAAAGTTTTTTTTGGGACTATTTCTGTTTCACAAAGTTTCTAAATTAGTAGGAGAATTTCCAACAATAATTCGCTCTTGATGAAATTGGCATAGACTGTTTGGTATCGTTCCTTTGAGGCAATTTATCTCGGTTCCTGTGAAAGATATCAAAAAGTTATCAATTGATAAAATTTTTATCATAATATCACCAACCGTTTATCGGTTGACCACTTTTTGATAACTTCCACAGGAAACCAGATATATAGACTCAAAGTTGACCAAATTTTTGAAAACACTTTTTTTGTGGAGCCGACCAGCTTCTTTTTTTTAACTAAAAGTTTACATCAATGCCGGGAAACATATTAAATATCTGTGAACTATCACTGAAAATAAGCGATTTTTCAGTAGTTGGTATTTAAATCCAATTTGGATGTAGTATGTCTAAAGTTGAAATAGAACTTGGAAAAATAGTAGGATTAAAGTTTTGGTATCCGAAATATTTTACATGAACTTCATGAAACATTAAAAAATCTTATGTTTGAAACACCTAGAAACTGAATTTCGGGAAAAATTCCATTTGAAAACTATCCCTATGTCAAGTTTGAAGTTTGAAATGCTGAAAAAACTAATAGAATTTTGGATTTTTCTGAAAAATTCAAGAGTCGGCTAAACACAAATAGAGCTTCAAGTTTGTAATTGATACCGTTTTCTTATAATTTTATCTATGTAAATGCCGCTTCAAGGCGTCCCGAAAACCTATTTCTAGATGTTTAGGCACTTGGTTTGTTTCAATCGGTTCAACTTATTTAGATGGATTTGTTCAAAAAAGTTGTCAACTACAAAATTAAAGCTCTATGTTTGTCTAGTATATTCTGAAAATTTCAGACAAATCGAAAAATTCTGGACTACTTTTGTAAGACTTTTGTCAGAGTCGACTAGTTTTCACTGAAAAAGTCAACATGTGATACTTTTTTGTCCAGTACAGTATAAACGCAGACTTTTGAACCTTCTGGAATTCAGTTTACAAGTTTCCTAAATTTTTATGGTTTTTTAAAGTTTCATGAAGTTCTTATAAGAAATCCCGAATACCGAAGCTTTAATATATATTGCAGTGCACGGTCTCCCAAAGTGAAAATGTTTGGAAAAGTTCTCTCGTCGTCTGCACTCTAGCCAAATTTAATTTTTCACGCTCGCTCCTCTCTTCTTTTTGGCTGATAGCAACTTATCACTAGAGTCATGGAAATCACAGAAAAGCATGAATTTGAGCTATTCTTTGAAAAAAAAACAATTTGCTAAGTTACTGAAGACTTCAGCTATCACCTGCACAAAATTTCATGAAAATAGAGCATTTTGAGCAAAGTTACGAATCAATGAACACCAAATGGATAAAAACCGGTGTCATTCAACCGTACATAACTCGATCAGGTTTTTACGGAATAAAAAAAAAAATAAAAACGTCATCATTGCCGCAGAGACAATCGCTACAATTCCTCCGTCTTCGATTTTTGGTTTAGGTCCTCATTTTCTTGAAAATCTTGAAAAAATGTCAAAAATCAGGGGTTGTTGGGAATTTCGTACTGAAATTTGTACCCTGCATAACTTTGCGAGTATCTAACTGATCATAATGATCAATAGACCAAACGTTTTGTAATGGATTGTTCTACAATTCCTTCGTCTTCGATTTTTGATTTTCGTCTCTGTTCGAATGGTAAGGGGTCAAACAGTAGTACATTGAATAATTTCGCACTTTGGAGGCGTTTCCCGTTACTTAGAGGGTGTCGTTTTTGCAAAAAACAATCAAATATCAATTTTCCCATGTTTTCTGATATGAAGTTAATTAATTTTCCTCATAAAACAAGAGGAGTTTCTCAAAAAATTGAAAAATCCGAAAAAGTTTTTCAAAGCTTCATATCTGGCTTGATAGTTTGAGGTCAGTGTTGAAACTTATTACAGACAATCTCGAATATGATTTCCGTAAAAAAATTTACAAAAAATTCATTTTTGAACGTTTTTGAGATGTTCTTAACAATTCATCCAGTTTTCCAATTAAATCTGTGTAGAATTGTACTGGGATAAAATAGCGTGAGAGATGAAGAGACGCAGAGATATTTTTTCTGTAGTTTTCTAATAAAAAAATTTCACGCTGGGAGACCGTGCAGTGTGATATCACAAGGTGAGACATTCTACTTCCAAATTGGCCATCCTATATGTAGTTTTGTCCAGTACTTTACCTTTCTTGTGTTGCCATCTTAAGACCGCGGAGCTCAGTTGGTTTAAGCACAGATTTTCCAATATTATGTCCAAACCTTGATTCTTATAGGAACCAAAACTTCCAGACCCTTTCAATTTTCAGGCAACAACTGTAACTGTTGTCAATGTGCTGCAGCTCCATCACCTCCTCGCTTCCCAGCTACTCATCCGAATTTCTTCGCCTCTCCAACGCTGGTTCCTCAATTTCAAAACTCTTATTCATATTCATATTCTCCGCCAGCACCTCCAGCTCCTCCAGCTTCTGCCCCAATTTACTCAATACCTGCTCCTGATCTTATCACAACCACTGATAACTATCGCGGACCTCCAGCAGCCTCACCAATCAGTCAGGAGCAGTTGGACAATGAGAGAAAGTATGCGACGAATCAAGTGGTTTATCATTCAGGTAAGAAATTTCAGAATCTTTAAAATAATGACTTCAATCTCCTATATCTATTCAGAATCCCGCCCAGTCACCACATCCGAGTATGGAGATCAATCTTTGACACAGCTGGAAGAGGAATTGGCGGCCGAGAAATACAAATACAACCAACAGAAAGAAAAAGAGGAGAAAAAGAAGCAAGGAAAGATAAAAGTGTTCAAGATCAAACCCCATAAGTCATCTAGAGTTAGCATCGGAATGGTGGAGTGGCAAACGTCGCAAGTGGCCAAGTGTGAGTTTGTAGTTTGTAGTTATCATCAAAGTTCCAAAATTTTCCAGTTTCATGCTATACTGAAGTTTTGGGTTAATGGTTTAAATTGATCAGTACGCGGGTACGAAGAAGTTAAAAATCTTATAAATTTCCCATTTTTGAGGGAATTTTAGGAAACCATTTACCTATTTTGCCCGAAAATCAAATCAGGTCAACTGACAAAGTTTTCATCAATTTATCAAAAAAAAAATTCTGTTAACCAATTTTTGATATCTATCACAGGAAACGAGAAAAGTTGCCTCAAAGTTAAGTTGAACAGATTACAGTTTCATAATGGTTTGAGAAGTATGAAACTTGTTAAATTATCAATTTGAATGTGAGTCCAGGGAAACAGTGTTGTTGCATAGTAGTAGCATAGTAAAGTAATACTTGGTTGAAGGCTGCGACTCAAATTTCAACAAGCGCACCACTCATTATTATTTAGCCAACCTAATGCATACACGTCGTTCAGTGCCAAATTTTGCAATGCTTCCCAATTTCATGCTGTTGTTACACATGGAAAAAAGATTTATTGGTGTCTTAAGAGTATATGATTCTAAAACGATACTTACAGCTTTCATGAAGTAGATTTCAAAGTATAAAGGTAGAGTTTCTTGATGTTCTGAAACTGTGGAAAATGTTCGAACTATTAAAAAAATACAGAATGCATAAGCTTCATCGTTCGTCCCTTTTTCAATGGTATCCTACCTGAATGTATCAAAGTTGGTGGCCTAGTTGGGGGGCGCAAACCTCATTAGGATTATGTAGATGATCAAACGACTAGCTCAGTCTGAAGTTCACCTTCAATATTACGAGTAAAAGTTCAATTTCCCTAGAAGCTTCTATAGACAACACTTTTGAGGGTATTACAGATGTCCCTCTGTCTTAAATGACATCTCTGACAGTCAAAAAAGATTAACTAACAAAATTTAAAACATCGAATCAAAAGTATTTCGTCAGTTTATCACTTTCTGATACGTTTTATCAAAACTGAAACTTGTTTGCTTTTTCTACTGGTATAATTCAGTGTTTGACGATTCGTGCAAGTAGTTACTCTTTTGTTCGGATCATTAAAAACCCTGGTTTCCGTTTTAGTCAAAATAGACGACTTACGTACATAAACAGGGTAATCGCGGGGTATGGTATATGCCTAGGCGCATATATTTAGGATTCTGTGTGCGCCCATAATAATTTCTGTGGGTAGCGCTTGCGCGCTATATGCGTCGACTCTGGGTACGACTGGTAGACTGGTAGCACTCATATAGCATCCGTATAGGATGCACTCTTTTCCAATGAAAACGACATCCCACCAACGACACTCCGCTTTTACGCTAGTGCGCGTTGTTTAGCGGAATTCTTCACCGCCGATCTTGATCAATTTTTCGATCATATCGATCGATCATCATTCTTGTTTTCAAAGAACTTCTCACTGTTCTCACATTAAAAAAATTATGGCTGATAAAAATACAACTTATTTTTAGTAAAGAAATGGTAAATGTTGTTAAAAAATCAGTTTTTTTCTTGAAATTGGGATTTTTCTATTTCATTTCGGAATATGCGGAATAACTATTTTTCAGGTGGAATAAAGGTTTGTTGGTAAGTTCTCCGGTTATGACGATGTAAAAAAATAAAGAAAAAATCCGAAAAACACATTTAAAAAATGATGTGAAATAATGCCAGTTTCAAGAAACTTGTTGATTTTTTTCAAGTTTTCTATCAAAATGTGTGTGTCTTTTTAACTTTTTAAAACATTATGTTAAATCGAGATATTTCTTTCAGCCATAATTTTTACATGTGAGAGCATTTGTTGAAAACAAGAAAAATGGTCTCTGTGAAATTTGAAGTGGAAAATATGGACGCAATATGCCTTTCGATCGCTCGTGCACGCATATAGCGACGACATAGCGCGCAACCGGTGTACCGATGTCGTCCATATGCGGCGCCGCGCTAACACATATACCATGCGCAGCGATTACCCTATGAATCTAATTGAGTTATTGCTGTTTACTTCACTTCCATGTGTTTTTTGATGTTTTGAAACAGGTGAAAAAACTAATATTTGCCATGAGCACTTCGTCAGAATTTTCTAGTTTTTAGAAGAATTTCGAACATTTGTTTTTATCTTTAATGAAAAAAAAACTATCGATCAAATGGGTATTCTACAGGAAACTAAAAACTCGAAGTAGACAAACCGCACGTTTGAATCCATGTCATTTGAACGTTTGAATCCATTTGAACGTTTGAATTTAGCACGTTTGAATCCATGTCAATGAATCCATATCATTTGAAAAACAGTTCTCCAAATTAGGTCACAGTTTCGTAAAATTTTGAAGTATGAGAAAAGATTGAATGATTTATTCAATTGAGGATCATAGTTGCCAAATCTCAGGCTTAATCATAGTTGCCAAATCACTGGCGGGCCCGCGGGCCGGCCCGTCGAGAATTTTGGCGGACCGGGCCGCCTTCCCTGCAGACACTGATTTTTGTTGAACTTTTTTCGAAAATTTTAAAATTTTTTTTCAAAAATTTCAGCAAAAAGTACATTTTTTGATTACGTTCCACTCTGTTACTTTTGTTCAAAAATGTAAATTTTTATTTCTACCCAATTTTTCATCGGAAATGTTTCCACTGTGAGAGGCGCGCCGGGCCGGGCCGAGAAAATTCCTCTTTCGGCCTGGCCCGACCCGTTGCAATTATGGATTTGATTGATCTAGCTAGGTGATTTCGGAAATTTTGTATCTCTGGATCAGTAAGAAAAGTTGAAAAGTTTCTCATTTTATACTACTCTAGAAGAAAATATCATCAGACTCCTTAACTTGAAGTTTCTGTTTAACACAGTTCTGAAACAGGTATTATAAGTGGTGGGGTAGTAATAAGGCGAAATCCGTCCCAGGCTTGTGTAGAACATCAAACGAATTAGCGACCGCGTAGATGAGTCAGAAATAAATGTTTCCCAAAGGTTCAGAGGTTTCTATATATGAAATCCTGACAAAAGTTTTTAAGGAAGTCCTCAAATGTTCAGGAACAGAAGGACAAAACTTCTATAGATCTTTTACTTCTGCGAGCCAGCAATTTGAAAGTCTAGAAACACCTTGAAATTTGACTATTTATTCACAGTTTCACTCAATTTTGAAGCTTCCAAGAAATTATTAGAACTGCAATTTGAGTCACGTTTACTTCGGTCACTTTTCTGATAAAAAATAATTTGGCAGAAATTGGAAATAGCTCAATTAAATATCTTTAACCAACTTTCAAAATGTTTAGGCACTTCAAAACATTTCGGAGGTACATCAATTTGGGGGTGGAGCGGGGGTAAGAAGCAATTTAGTTGTACGAATTTCGATATTTTCACAGCTTCATCTTCTATATATCTTTGTACCCCAGTGACCCCAAAAGTGTTGCGTCCTTCGGTTTACCTGCCAAATATTTCACAGAGACTTGTCGAGCTATAAAAACGAAATAAAACATTTTGAGAGTTAAAAATTTTCATTTTCACAACTTTATGAAACGGTTAAAAAATTTTAGATCGCTTCCAATTTAACAGAGAAGAGTGTCCCAAATAACCGTTTCAGTGGGAAATGGCTTTTTTTTAGGTTTGAGTAACAGAAGATATACTCACAAGGGAAGTGTTTTCAGACAGTGGTTGAGAATTTCTTGAAAATTGGTACACATATACTTTCGGACATGGTCAATAACGAGACGACTTTTTTTTGTGCCCCTCGGTACCTAGTAGCTGAAAAAACGCGTCTGAAATTTCACCTCTGTTAAAGCATTAAAAGCGTGAGCGCGATCTCCCCTTTTCTTATACAAATTGTGGAAGCAGTGAGGAACAGCGAGTGTGGTGTAGTGGTGAACAGGGATGGTGGTAACTGACAAGGGTTAGTTCGATCCCTTTTTCCCCGATTTGTTTTCTGCTTTTTTTCTGATCTTGCTGGAAATCTCAAAGTGTGTCAAAACCTTTAGAAAAAATTTCCATTCAGATTTTTATTAATTTTGAAAAAAATATATTTTTGACTTGTTTCAAAAAAAAAACCCAAGAAATCATTTTGAAATTTTCTTGAAAAACTGCTGGAAAACCATCTTTAATCAAATTGTTAGTCAGAACCACCCAGATTTGCTCAGTTTGGATGCGGATTAGTAGTAAATTAGTCAGAAATTATTTAAACCTATGTATTTACAAGATTTGAGTGCTACTGGGTGATTACCGCAGTAAAAGTTTTGAAAGAAAGCACATATTTGTGATTTCCAGAAATATTTAGAATACCAAATTTCATGAAAAGAATAATTTTATCGGTTCTTTAGGTTTAGAAATCATTTTAGCACATTTGAAAATTTTTCAAAAAATTGTAAAAATTTCCAAAGGGGGTACCCCAACTCCGAACAACTGTTATTAACCCCTCCAAAAATCCACTCCAAAAGTGAGAAATAGCACTGAAATCACTTTCAGAGCCCATAAATTTTTTTGTGAGGGGCAAGGGGCAAAAAATAAAAGCAGCGCTGTGATCAGCGTGTCCAAAAGTACCAATGACCAAAGTTTGAACAAATTCTCAAACACTGTCTGAAAACACTTCCCTTGTCACGACCTGTGTGCCTTATCGACAAAGATTTTCCGATTTTGTCGACAAATTTACCTGACAAATTATCGATAAATTTGTCGATAAAAAACGATCAAATTTTGTCGATAAATTGTCGACAAATTATCGGTAAATTTGTCGAAAGTAATTTATCGACAAATTTATCGACAAAATTTTGTTGACAAATTGTCGATAAATTTGTCGAAGGGGGCATTTGTCGACAAATTATCGACAAAAAAAATGCTATTAACCGCCGGAATTACTTGTAAAAAATCGTATCTCATCTTTTTTTTTCTAGGCCATGTGACCTGGTGGCCTAATTTTTCCAACATGAATTTTCTAGGCCACCAAACTTTTTGACCTGAAAATGATCTGATGTTAACATGGTGTGTTTTTAAGCCATTTTAACATGGTGGCCTCACTTTGGCAATATGAGTTTTCTAGGCCACTAATCTATTTGACCTACAAATGGTCAGAAATTCACCT
>NC_013487.2:3016605-3026479 GCF_000004555.2 Caenorhabditis briggsae | reverse complement strand
GCTTAAAAATGATCAGATATTCGTCTGATATGTTTTCTAGGCCATTTTTACATGATGGCCTAGAAAACTCAACGCGCTAAAGTTAGGCCACCATGTTACAATGACCTAAAAACACACCAGGTGAACATCAGATCATTTCTAGGTCAAAAAGTTTGGTGGCCTAGAAAATTCATGTTGTGAAAGTTGGGCCACCAAGCCAGATAGCCTATAAAGTTTGCCTGGGTAAGTTCTTCCATCATTCTAGAAGTCCTAGGAAAAAATGATAACGATACGATTTTTTACAAGTAATTCCGGCGGTTAATAGCAATTTTTGTCGACAATTTGTTGATAAATTTGTAGGTAAATTGTCGGCAAATAGCATTTTTATCGACAAATTTATAGACAAATTGTCGATAAATGTTGTTTTTATCGACAATTTGTCGGTAATTTTCCGATAAATTTACTGGTAAATTTGCCGATAAATTTGTCGAAAAGGGCGTTTGTCGACAAATCATTTGTCTATAAGGCACGCTGCTCAGGGCTTGTCGGTTTGGTCTGAAAATTTTAAAATTTCTGAGACTAAACGGACCAACACTGACAAGTGAGTTGTAAGTACTGCTTCATACGTTTAATGTTGTTCGATTACTTTAGGAACGCTACTGCTTAGTTTCACAGTGTGCTGAAACAGAGAAAATCTCCCTTTGGAACGATAAGTCTCGAAACAAACAATCGAAACAAATCGAATTAATCGCCATTTCTTCTACCACACCCATCGATTTCAGTGATTCCAGATACCAACGAAAAAGCAGTGGACAAATTCATCGAAGCCACATCGGATGCCAATGAAGTTGGCAATGATAATGAGAGTTTGGAAGAGTTTATTCCCATCGAAATCGGAAGTGAACCTGAATACGCGGATGAGGAACCGGCAGGACCACCGCCGAATGTTAGGAATCGGGTTAGTCGGGATTTTAGAGAAAACAAATTTATAATGGACATTGGAACATTAATTTTCATTCTTGGAGGAGGGGGACATTAAACAAAGATTTTAAGGAAATTATCAGTAAGTGTTCTAATAGAACTCCTCCTACTTTGAGCTCAATTATCGTTGGTTCCTGTAAAAGATAAGGAAAATTTGTCAACTGATGAAATGTTGGTGATAATATGCCAAACATTTTGTCAGTTGACAGGTTTTTGATATCTCTAATAGGAGCTGAGACAATTAAACAGAAATTAATACCCCAATCATAAAAATGCTACATTTGAAACACAAATTTAGTAAAGTAAAAAGTTGAGATTTTTAAATGCTTCAGTTTGTCTTTTTCAGATTGAAAATAGGTTTTGTTTTGTTCGTTCGCCTGGTTGCCTACATTTATTATTTTTACAGCTAAAAAGTTAGCAATTACCGAGAAAGATTTTCTTGTGCTCATCCGAATAGTTTTTGAGCCTTCAGAACAAAGAGAAAATTGAATATTCCTGTTTCATAACATTGTGAGAAAGTTTTATTTCGTTGTTCTCACTTGATTTAGTTCCATGAAAGTGTCACAAACTAATCAGAAAAAAATGGAAGAATTAAATTCGTTAAAATTTTACTATCTACGTATTCTGGCTCCGCGACGTTTCGAAAGACGACGTTTCGAAAGTGTGGCGTTTCGCAAGTGTGACGTTTCGCAAGTACGACGTTTCGAAAGTAACAGCTTTGCACTTTTATGCATGGAAGAAAAAGCAAAAACTTGTATTTGAGTATTTAAATGGTTTTTCGAATGGAATTTTGTATATTTGAAGCTTTCAAAGCATTATTTGCCGTACTTTCGAAACGTCGCACTTTCGAAACGTCGCGGAGCCCGTATTCTAATTGCTTCTGTAAACTTCTAATCTAACTAGGGAACTATCTGGAGTCGTCTCCAAGTTACACGTCATGGCCTATAAAATCGACGTGACGGCTTTCAATGCAAAATCAACAGGTTAAACTAGCACTAAAACGTTGACTTAATTTTCTCGAAGTTTCGCAAAAACAGAAAACATATTCGGAATCAGAATTTTACGGGCTTTCTAATGATATAGGCCTCTATTTTTTTTTAAATTGTGTTGAGTTTCATAGTGTTGCTTCAAGAGACATTACCCAATTACCCACTAATCTTCATCGGGTGTATCAGATTTTGAACAAATGAGAGTCATTTTAAATGCCGCGCCCCTTTTGAAACATTCTAAACGAGTATTACCGTATTACCCTATCCACGCGCCTTCAAGCCGATTTCCGCATCTTTTTTGTTGATTTTCAAAATTTAATCAAAAGTTCAAAGGCGAAAGTTTTTATAGTTTCAAAAACTTTCCGGTTACATATTTTCTATTTAGAGTCTGAACATTTTCTTTTTATAATTTTTTTTCCGGTCTCATGGCATTCCAAAGTTTGATTATCATTTTCTAGGCCATTCCCCATGGTGGTCTAACTTCCTCAAAATGAATTTTCTAGGCCATCAAAGTTTAGGGTCTAGGAGTAGTGTAAAATTCCCCCGACATGTTTTCTAAGCTATTTACAAGGATGGCTTAGAAAAATCAACTTGCAAAAGTTAGGCCATCATACTGAAATGGCCTAGAACACATATCATGGGTTTGGTAGATCATTTTTAGGTCATAAAAGTTGGTGGCCTAGAAATTTCATACTGCACGCTCTCCCACAGAACAATTCCGAACTGCAAATTAATTTTTGATCTACAGAAAAAAGTTTGGCGCGATCACAATTGCAGGTCTAAAACCATAATTTCAGAATTTTTTTTATCTGATTTCTTGGAGTTCCAAGATGATTCAAATAATTTTTAAAAAATTAATTAGTGGTTATAGATTCATGTATGGTCCTTTTCCGAAAGAAAAAATGTTAATAATGGTCATTTTTGAAAGTTTTTTACAGAAAAAATCTATCTCCTCTTTCAGTTTTGGACATTCCTAGGAGTTCTATAGCTCAAAAAACCCGCAATTATTTTCTCTACATTTTCTATGGATGAATTTTCAATTCGTCTTATAAAACTTTTTTTATAATCAAAAAACAACGCAAAAATGCTATTTTGTGCAATTTCATGAGGTTTTTGAATTATAAAAAAATTTTATTTTATCGGGTTTTTTGAGCTATAGAACTCCTAGGAATGTCAAAAACTGAAAGAGGAGATAGATTTTTTCTTTAAAAAACTTTCAAGAATGACCATTTTTGACATTTTTTCTTCCGGAAAAGGATCATACATGAATCTATAACCACTAATTAATTTTTTAAAGAATCATTTGAATCATCTTGGAACTCTACAAAATCAGATAAAAAATTCTGAAATTATGGTTTTAGACCTGCAATTGTGATCGCGCCAAACTTTTTTTCTGTAGGTCAAAAATTAATTTGCAGTTCGGAACTGTTCTGTGGGAGAGCGTGTACTGAGAATGTTAGGCCGCTATATGGCCTTTTTCGCATAGTAGAAGTTACAAAACCAATAGTCTAAAATTTAATCTTATCAATGATAAAAATTTGATCTTTTTTCGTCATTTCAGATATCTCATGACCCGGTTCTCGTCAACAGTATTGTCAACAGAAGACGCTTCATTTTATGATTTCATTCTTTTTTTGTGTAAATTTCTTTTGGCCAACTTGATGACCTTGTTTTTTTGTTTCAAAATTTTCTTTCTACATTTCATGATTACGGTTCCTCACCTAAAACTTCACACTTCAATTTTTCCCTGATTATACGTGTATTTTTTATTTCTTTTTTTCAAGGTTGATATTTTTGTCTTTGTAGTTTGATATGTATGTATTTTGTGAACTGGTTGAAATTCAAGTTATTTATAAATGAGTTTTAAGATTTCAGATTTATTAAAAATCATTTTTAACTATTTTTCGGTTTAAAATACATGTGACGGAATAAGACATTTCCAAATTTTAAGTGTAAGTGGTTATTGATGGAATGAAAGAAACAAGAAGTAAATTCTGAAATTTTAAAAACTTCTAATAAAAAATTGAAACAGAAAACTGAATTTATTTTTTGAATAAACCCTGACTCATTGTTAGCAAAATTGTGCATTTTAAGACAACCTTTATGAACACTTTGAAATTGAAAATTTTGAAAAAAAAGTTGGAAATTTTTTCAATTTATTTTTTAAACTTTTCAGACATTTTTTACTTGTTTAATTTAATTCGACAATAGATGTCTTGGAAACAACCTTTCTGTTTAAATGCTGTAATTTGTTTAACCTTGGAGCCTCGAAACAGATATCCCTAAAATTTCAATAAGGTGTTGAAACAGAGAAAAGTAATTGTATTGTTTTTATGTTGTTCATTTGAGACCATGAAGGAATTGAACTTTCTGGTGAACGTATTGGAAATGCCGCGCTGATTTTTTTAGTTTCAATTAACTTTTAAAAGTTATTTGAACATAATTTTTGAGGGGTTTTTGAAGATTTTTGAAGTATCACTTTTCTGAATATTATTCCGTTAAGAAGATCTGATAGAATGAGGAAATCGCACAAATTTTGAAGAGATACCAGCCTGTTTGCCGCGCCCCCGGCGCTTCGAACGGCTGGCTGGTGCGCCTACGGCGCGAGATCGTCGCTTCGCTTCTCTACATTGAATATCTTTTTTTCTCATTAATCTTCCTAAAATTATATGATAGATCAAATTTGGTCTGGCGGGTTTTTCTTTGGGAAACTTCTCTTCTGGGGAAAAAAGGAATGAAGCACAAAGAAGAAAAGAGACAACACCTTTGAAAAATAAAAAAAAATCGAGAATCATTTTTTTAATATCGAGTATGAAACTAAAATTTCTAAAATTTCCAATTTATATGAAAACGGAAATTTTTTGAATTTTTTGAAACACCCTCCAAAACTTGAATTTCCGTTTTTTTTTGCAGAACTAATTGCATATCAAGAAAACTTCAAAATTTTAGACGAATATAAAAACTTTGAAACTAAAATTTCTAAAAACATTTTTCCCTTGTTGACACTCATCAACAATTGAAAAATTTGAGACAAGCTACACATGAAAACGCTCTGAAACAGACATTTTCTAAAAAGAGCTTTCCATTAGAGAGTTTGGTTTCGAATCTCTGGAAACTAGAAGATTAAAGAATGATTTAATATTTCTTTACAAATGGTTAATAGTTAAAAATGTGGATCTTCCAAAAGTGCAACTTGTTAACTTCCCGAAGCTGACTAATCTTCGTCGTCATTGTTTTTACCTAAGGCCAAACCTGTCGAATAACTCGAAGTCTACTACCCAATTTATTACCAACAGATCTCTGAAGTGCTGGAACTCTTTAGAGCAGTCCAATTTTCCTGGCAAACAGTCTACTAACTCCTTTAAAACTAATCTCAAAAAAGTTAGTTTTTCCCCTTTCCTGTCATTGAATGACACTCATTTCTAATTTTCCCCACTCCCTTCCACAATTCAAATCTTCCTTCAATTTTTCATCTAATTTACCCCTTTTTTTCTCCCCCTCCGGTTCTAATTTTCTACCTTCCCGTTTGTCTCTAATTGTATTGTGTTAGCGGCATATGCCCTTTCAATCAATTCAATAAATAAAGTTTTAAAAAGATTTTTCTGACAACTATGACTCCATTCCGGAAAAATGCTAGACAGAGTAAGAAATTGCAGACTTTTAAACAGTTATGAGAACTTTGATTCTGAAGAAGTTGGAATTTTGTTATGATGACGAAAAATTCCAAAAATTTCATAGGAAAACATTATGAAACAAAAATTTTTTCGAAAATTTTATGAAATACCAAATATTGAATTTTAAGAAAACCACGATTGGTTGGAATCAAATAGCCCGGAATTCTTGGTTTTTCGAAGAAAATTAAGGAATAACGAAAATTTCAAAAATTTAGACACATATGAAAAATTTGAAACGGAAGGTTCTGAAACAATTTTATACTTCTGCACGCTCTCCCACAGAACAATTCCGAACTGCAAATTAATTTTTGATCTACAGAAAAAAAAGTTTGGCGCGATCACAATTACAGGTCTAAAACCATAATTTCAGAATTTTTTATCTGATTTTGTGGAGTTCCAAGATGATTCAAATGATTCTTAAAAAATTAATTAGGGGTTATAGATTCATGTATGGTCCTTTTCCGAAAGAAAAAATGTTAATAATGGTCATTTTTGAAAGTTTTTTACAGAAAAAATCTATCTCCTCTTTCAGTTTTCGACATTCCTAGGAGTTCTATAGCTCAAAAAAACCGCAATTATTTATTCTTTATTTTCTATAGATGAATTTTCAATTCGTCTTATAAAACTTTTTTTATAATCAAAAAACAACGCAAAAATGCTATTTTGTGCAATTTCATGAGGTTTTTGAATTATAAAAAAAGTTTTATCAGACAAATTAAAAATTCATTTATAGAAAATGTAGAGAAAATAATTGCGGTTTTTTTGAGCTATAGAACTCCTAGGAATGTCCAAAACTGAAAGAGGAGATATATTTTTTCTGTAAATGACCATTTTTGACATTTTTTCTTCCGGAAAAGGACCATACATGAATCTATAACAACTAATTAATTTTTTAAAGAATCATTTGAATCATCTTGGAACTCCACAAAATCAGATAAAAAATTCTGAAATTATGGTTTTAGACCTGCAATTGTGATCGCGCCAAACTTTTTTCTGTAGATCAAAAATTAATTTGCAGTTCGGAAATGTTCTGTGGGAAAGCGTGTTCTGTCCATTTTCACCATTCTGTTGAAACAGAGAAAAATAATTGTATTGGTTTTTTTGTTTATACAGGCTCCTCAAGGTGTTGAACTTACGGAGGCTAAAATGCTGGTAGTGTCAAAATGCCCAATCCGTAAAAAAGGCCAAAATAATAATTACGGTTTCATAAACTTGATAAGTTGATTTTTTTTCTATGTTACTTATTGATATCCTTTTTACTTTTGGAAGGAAAATGCAAAAAATAGGAATATTTCTGGAACTTTCTGATTCCGAAAAATGTTGTTGTTTCATTATGCACATATTTTTCGTAACTCTTAACTTTCCCTCTACAAACTTATCAAACTCTATCACAAAAATACTGTTTTCAGCCAACATGATATCTCTACTTTTTCCAATTTTCCTTTCCTCACTTATCACCTTATCGACATCTGCGCCAACAAACACCAGTTCCAACCACAAACCACCATCTCAATTGCAACACTTCGAAATCAATCATCCTGATGGAATCAATGCAATTTTTGATCTTCTTCCAAAGGTGGGACCAGGTCGGCTGCCGACCATGGGATACTGTTGCCACGGTCACAAAAAAAATGCATACACTTTAAGCTCAATTATCTTGGTTTCAATGAGAGATATCAAAACTTTGTCAACTTTAAAAACAATCGTGATATATTATGATAAACAATTTATCAGTTGACAGCTGTTTGGTATCTTTCATAGAAAGTGAGATAAACTGACTCAAAATCGATGAGTTGATTAACGTTCTTTTAGAGTATTTACGGTGTTGGTAAATCAATTTTTACTTTTTCAAAATTTCGATTAAAATTCATGAAGAATGTCATTTTAGTGCAATCCTAGCAGCAATTCGGATAAATTTTTTAAAGAAATTTGAAAAAAATTTGGAAATTCACTGTTTCAGTCTGGAATTTTGGCAAACTTGAATTTCAGATTTTGCAATGAGTTTATGTCATATGTATGTTCAAATTTTCAAGTATGGCGTTTTGCGTGACGGTCTACAGTAACTGGTGTTGACAGAGTGTTTTGTGATTATCGTATTCTTTTCATTGAGTGGCAAGAGCCGACTGCGTAGCTCAGCCTGTTCCTAGCCTACTTAATACAGTGGATTTTGTTAAATGGGTCTGAAAATTTCAGAGTATGCTAAACACAAATAGAGCTTCAATTTTGTAGTTGACAACTTTTTCGTACAAATTCATGCAAATGAGATATCCCGATTTAAACCAGCCAAAGGGTTAAAACTTCTAGAAACATTATATCTCATTTGGATGAACTTATACGAAAACTTGATAACTACGAAATTGAAGCTCAATTTTCGTTTAGCATACTCTGATATTTTCAGACTAATCTGGCAAAATCCACTGTATTTCGTAGGCATTTAAAGTTGACTAACGTAGTTCCTCTAATAGGAGTTCTTAGAGAATTTATGAGAGGGAATCTGGTATATTCAACTGAAAACATTATAAAAGACACTGTAGGCCACCTTATGCTTAATCTCAGCTGACACAACATACTATAATTTTTTGGTTACTCTAGGTCTGCAAAAAGAACGGCAAAACCTACAAAGTCGGCGACGAATTCGACGTTGGAAATCTCCGCTACACATGTCAAGAATTCGGTGTTTATGTGATCGCCGGCTGTCGGACCCATACAGGGAAACCATTAAAATTAGGAGATATCGAAGTGATCGATCATGTCAAATTCCATTGTTTGGCTCATGGAACATCGGTTTATTATCGGGAGACAGCGTGTGGTCAGAAGGGAGAAGTCAACTGTGATAAGGTCCCATTGCCACGTGGCTATGAGCAAGCGGTGAAGAATGAGGTGAGAATTTATTAAATAAAAATTCTCAAAAGCTATCGATCAGTGGTTATTTGAAAATCAATGTTATTTTAATGTTATTTTGAGCCGGGTTACCGTACTTTGTGTCTATGGCTAACTCTAAGTTCATTTCTCGTTTTTTGTAAGAGATATCAAAAAGTAGTCAATGGATAAAATGTTTATCATAATATCAGTAACATTTTGTCAGTTGATCATGTTTTGATATCTTTTAAAGGAGCTGAGAGATATGGGCTCAAATTTTTACGGTATGTTATTAAAAAAATGTTTCAATAAATTCACAAAAACTTAGATAATACATTTTTTTAGTTATTCTACTCCTAGGGTTTGCAGCCAATCGAAACTACCGAAGCGCCACCTGCACATTTAACTCATGTCAATGGGAAGGAACTGCCCAAAGGATGGGTTCTAATCCACGGAGGAACTAAAGACGCCGAAAATTCAAATCACACTCTATCCACGCATATTTTGATGTACCACCCACAACTTCATCAATCTGCTAAACATGCTTAATGAATTTTCTGTGCAATCGTACTTTTTGCAGTTTTTCGGAGTGCGGCAATTACAAAATGGTGTAAACACCAGTCGCTGTTTTCTGTATTTTTCGTCTACTTTCTTCAGCAAGAACTGACATTTTTTGCTGGAAAATCGATAAAAACCCACAAAAATGACACTTGAAATAATAAGTAGTTTTCAAATTTTAAAGGGTGTTGAGACATTTGAAACTGAAAAAATTCTTGGTGGAACGAAAGAAACTACAAGAAAATTTTGAAATTTTAGACAGATGTGATAAATTTAAAACAGAAAATTCGGGATTTTTTAGAAAATTACAGAATCGGAAATCAGCAAAATGAGAAGTTTTAAGACAGCCTACATATATGAACGCTTCGAAAATGAAAGAAAGTTCATTAAAAAAGAAAAATTTCAAAGAGATATCAGAATTTTGAAACTGGCAATTTTGGAAAAAAAAATCGATTTTTAAATTTTTCGAAATACCCGCCAGAATTCGAATTCTAAGACAGTCACCAATATTATTGTTGTCTGAAAAAAACAAGGTTAGAGAGCATTTTTCGCAGTCTTTATACGGTAGGAATATCGAAGCGGCGAGCCTAAATAGCACATATTAGGTGGAGACGCAGACATTTTTTCTCTGCGCCTCAACCTTTTTTTTCTCTGACAGCGATAATAATGGCACGGAATTTCTCAATATTGGCAAATCTGAAAAAATTAACAAGAAAATTCCGAAATTGTGGAAGGATCTGAGGCATTTGAAACGGAAATGTTTCAATGAGGGGGTACGACGAATTCGAACGTTTTCAAATTCGAACAGACCTAAAATCGAACTGATTCAATTCA
>NC_013487.2:3010480-3015862 GCF_000004555.2 Caenorhabditis briggsae | reverse complement strand
CAATTTGGGACAGTTCGACTCCTTACCAGTTCGAACTTGTAATAGTTCGATTCTGTCCGCGTTCTGTTCTGGTACGTGTGCGAAAAAAGGACTGTTCTGAATTGAATCAGTTCGATTTTAGGTCTGTTCGATTTTGAAAACGTTCGAATTCGTCGTACCCCCCTTGAATGAATTTTTTGGTACCCACTAAAAATTGTAAATGTTTTAGACATCCTATATGAACGCTTTAAAACTGAAAATTTCGAAAAAAAAAGCATTCATTTTCCTTATTTTTACTGTTTCCATTATTTGAGATGTCTTTAGAAAATTTTGAGTTTTTTTTTCTCGTAAAATATGAGAGTACTGATTAGAATTGTGCAAAATTCAAAGACGATATGAGTAATTTGAAACTGAAAAAAACTTTAGAAAATTATGTTCTTTGGATATTTTTTGGAGAAGTTTGATACAAACACGAACGTCTGGAATCAAATACCCCGAAGTTTTTAATTTAAAAAACCACAATATTCAAAACATCATTTCTTATAAGCTTCTGCCCTTTTTATACTTGCTCTCCATTATCCAACTTCTGACGTTTCGAAACCAAAAAATTGGAGATATTTTTTTGCATTTTGGTTCTTTATGTGACTAGCTGTTTGGAACACTAAACTTATTTTCAAAAAGGTGTTGAAACAGAAAAAATATGTATATATTGAAGGGGCCGCGCCGTTTCTTTTTAGCTTGATATGTATTTTTTGAACTGGTTAAATTCAAATTATTTTAAAGGTGGGGAGACATGAAAAAATAGTCTCTCGAAATTCTTTTTAAATATGCCCCTCGAAGAGTTGAACTTGTGGGGGCGGCGCCGCTACCGACTGAGCCACGCGGGCAAAGGGACAGCGACCGCCCCGGGTTTTCCAAATTTGAATTTTTTTGAAACCCGCCAAAATTTTATTTTTTGTTTAAGACCAGCTGGCTGGTGCTCTTTTGGTGCGATTTAATTTACATCTCTTAGTTAATTTATATTTAATTTTCAAGCTTTTCAAAACATGTTTGGACAGACAGACAGATTACAAGTTCAAAAAATGGGTAGGACCGATTACTAGTTTTCTTCTTATTTTCCGTCTGAACCATTGGAAGCGCTCCAAAAGATCCTGTTTCATCTCACTGCATGAATTGTCTGATTTCAGTTCCAACACTTTGTAAAGTATATTAATATCCTTTTAGGGTGATTTTACATTACCATAATATTTCCCCACCAGGTCATAGTCCAAATTCCGCATTCCCATAGGGAGAGCACAAAGTCAAACACAGTCACGGGTGATAAGAAATCCCAGCGGGAAATCCATTTGATGACACGTAGGCTGAAACACCACATTCCCTCTCAGCGCCTCCGTTCTGTACACACACTCTAACATTGATATTTCAGATCGTTCCGCAAGCTTCTGGAATGCCATCACATCATCGACCAGCAGCTCCGCCCCACACCCACGGGAACGATCCATATAAATATCCCCCCTTTCGTCTATTCGAGGCCTTTTATCTTGTTTTAAATGTCTTATTATTGTTCCTGGTCTCAGACCAGTTAAATAAACCATTTGTTAAATCTACGTGGATATCCAGAGGCGAGCGGAGACCGGTGGAGCGATCGAGGTCCAGCTCCATACGGACCCAGCCCAGGCCCCAGGTCCCAGGCCATAGGCCCCAGGCCCCAGGCCCCAGGCCCCAGGCCCCAGGCCCAGGCCCAGGCCCAGGCCCAGGCCCCAGGCCCCAGGCCCCAGGCCCCAGGCCCCAGGCCCAAAGGCCCCAAGGCTCATGGCCCAAGGCCCAAACGCCCAAAGGCCCAAGGCCCAAGGCCCAAGGCCCAAAGCGCAAGGGCCCAGGCCCATGGCCCATGGCCCATGGCCCAAGGCCCAAGGCCCAAGGCCTCAAGGCCCTCCTCGCCTTCTCTGGAGCCCAGAGAAGGCGAGAACTGATTCTTCTCTTTATTTTCCTCTTCTTTTATAACAATCTTCCTGAGGTCAATGGGTCATCAAGGGTTTTCACTTTTTACGTCGCTTTTTTTTTGGTATAATTTATATAATTTTTTTTCCATCACGTTCATATAACACTTGAATTGTTTCTTCTGGAACCTGTGAAACTCCTTGAAAAGATGTCCCCTTTGAACCTAATGTTCTCGTTTCTTGTTAGAGATATCAAAAAATGTTTAACTGATGAAATGTTTAAAATATCAAGGCAAACAATTTTGCTGTTAAGAATTTTCTGATATCTTTTACAGGAACCGAGAAAGAGATGGTCAAAGTTTACGGTTAGAAGATATCGTAAACACCGTAAACTTTGAGCCAATTTTTCTCGATTCCGGTGAAAGATATCAAAAAGTGGTCAACTGATAAAACGTCTGATATCATGATACACATTTTGTCAGTTGACCACTTTTTCATATCTTTTACAGGAGCCGAGATATATGGATTTAAAGTCGTTTTTGCATTTTTCAGCAGAAAAAACTGACATTTTTAAGCTGAAAAGTCAATAAAAACCATCGAAAATGCCTCGAAAATTTTTCTTTTGAGGAATACGGTAGTTTAAAGGCGCAACGCTGTTTGAAAATCGATTAAGCTAACTTTACGCCTGGAAATTTGAAAAATCTTGTTTTAAAGCTAACTTCGGTGAATTTCCGTCTGAATTTTATTGAATATTGAACGAAAATTGGATTTAAAGACAAATAATTCACTATTTTCAATACGCTGAAATCCGCGATTAAACTGTTAAGGTTACTGTAGAAAACTTTGCGGTGGGTCTCGCCGCGATCTCATTTTCTGGCCTCATTTCTCCGTTTTCCGCTCATTTTCGACCAAATTTCACCGATTTTTCTCAAATTTTCAGCCAAAAATGCCCGGAAAAATCGATTTAAGCCCGAATGCATCGGTACGAATGATCAGTGTGAACACGGATAACGTCGCATGCGCCTATTTGGCGAATTTGTATATTCCAATTTTTTCGCTGGAAAAGGAGAAGGTTTTGAGACGATATGAGGTCCATAATCAAATTTCTGGAATACATTTTGCACATGCAAAGAAGAGTTAGTACAAGAAAAATTTTACAACATTTTTTAAAAATTTTTTTGAAAAATCAATTATCAATTTTTTGAGATTTTCAGCCAAATTTCCAAAAAATTCCAGACGTAATCTACGCTGTCGACGATTCCTTCGGCCTACACGTCTTCGATATTCGTTCAGAATCCAAAAAAAAGTTCCGGCTGAATCCGGAATGCGAGAATCACAATGTCGTCAGTACGGCATTCTCATCGAACGATCAAACGATCGCAGTGTCGAGTTCAACGTTCGCCGGAGGTATTTCGGATGTTCGTGGATCCAGAAGACGTCAGGAAAATCATGAAAATGTCATTTCTCTGTATGACGCGCGCTATCCAACGAATCCTATCACCACTTACTATGTAAGCGGTGGGAAATCGAAGAATCTGGATTTTAGAATAAAAATTACCTAAAATCTACTGAAAATGACCTAGCTGGCGCGCCTTCGGCGCTTTTTTTCGCAATTCGATTTTGACGGTTCTTGGCTCAAAAAATGTGATTTCCTGCAGTTTTAAACAGCGAAAATAGACATTTTAGGCTTAAAACTCAAATACCAGACCCTCGAAATCATCACTATCAGCCTGGCTGTCGCGCCTTCGGCGCGTTTTCTTTAAAGTTCGATTTTGGCGGGTTTAGGCTCATAAAGGTCAATTCGAGTCGATTTTTCACGATTTGAGCCGGAAAAATTGACATTTCAAGCTAAAAAATTAATTTCCGAACCCCCGCCAAATCACGGGATTCGGCCAGGTTGGCGTGCCTTTGGCGCGTTTTCTGTGTAAATACAAATTTGGCAATTTTAAGCTCAAAAATGTCATTTTTTGTGCCTTGATGCTGTTAAAATTGATATTTAATGCGAAAAATGAATTTTGAGGGGAAAATGCGATTTCCAAAATCTCAAAAATCACCGAATTTGACATTTTTCTGAAAATCAAATTTCTCTATTTCCGCGAATTTTTATACTAAAAGTGCAGAAAATTGCAATAAAACAATGATTTCTGACGCTTGTAAATCGAAAAAATTAGAAAAATCCGCTAAAAATGACCTAAAAATGACCGTGCTGGCTGGCGTGCCTTCGGCGCATTTTTAAAAAGTTCATTTTTAACTCAAAAATGGGATTTTAGGTCAATTTTTGTAGTTTTGAGCAACAAAAATCGGCATTTTACGAAGAAAAATCGATATTTATCTCGAAAAAAATCCAAAAAATCCGCTAAAAACGACCAAAATTGAAAACTCTGTGATAGCTGGCGTGCCTTCGGCGCGTTCTCCTAAAGTTCAATTTCTGCGGTTTTAAGCTGCAAAATATGATATTTAACGCTGAAAAATCAATTTCCAGACCCCCAAAACCACAAAATGTTGGACAGACTGGCGCGCCTTTGGCGCGTTTTCATTAATTTCAATATTCGCGATTTCATGCTCAAATTTTAGCTGTTTTTCCCGCATTTTCACACCCATTGTGCCTCTTCCAGAAACGCCACAAATCCAGCGTCACCACAATGGAATTCTATCAAAATGGGGATTTTTTGATAACCGGCGATTCGTCGGGAGCCATCAAATCGTTCGATTGTCAGCTGAGAGACGAGGATAATGCGTGTCGATGGGAACGATGGACGACAAAGCCAATTTCGAAAGTTGGAATTATTAATAAACGAATTGTCTACGGGATGAGTGGGCGGGAGGAAGCGACGGTTTTCTATGATTCGAAGGGGTCGTTGGAAGTGCTTTATGGAAGTGTTAGCAAGACCGAAAATGGAGGAGGGGATTCGAAGCGTTCGAAGTGAGAAAATTCGGCGAAAAATGGTGGAAAATGAGCTAAAAATTGAGGATTTTCGCCAATTTTCAGCTAAAAAATGTCAATTTTCGGAAATTTTGAAAAACCTTTTATTTTTTTTTGCTATTTTTTAATTATTTTAAGCTGTTTATGTCATTTAAAATTGAATTTCAGCACTGAGTAGCTCGAGAATGAGCCAAAAATCTAGATTTTTGGTCAATTTTAAGCCGAGAAAAATCTTTTTTTTCCGAAAATTTGAAAAGTTTTTTTTTCGATTTTTTGCTATTCTTGAACGATTTTTAGCGGTAAAATTGAATATGAGCACTAAAAGGCTTAAAAATGACCCAAAATCATGATTTTTAGCAAATTTTGAGCCGAAAAACTCTTTTTCAGTCTGAAAATCTTTCAGCGCTCTCTTCAAGAAGCCAGAATGGTGTATTGGACTGATCAAAGGAGTCAATGATGACATTCCGCTGGTTGCTGTTCATGGTGTGGCGAAAGAGACATTTGTGAGGATTTTAAGCCATTTTGAGGCGTTTTTAGGCC
>NC_013487.2:3007453-3010320 GCF_000004555.2 Caenorhabditis briggsae | reverse complement strand
AAACTCAACTTGCGAAAGTTAGGCCACCATGTTGGAATGACCTAAAAACACACCAGTTGCATATAAGGCCATTTCTAGGGCAAAAAATACCGTGGCCTAGAAAAATCATGTTTTGAGAAAGTTAGGCCATCATGCTAAGAGTGTTTAAAAATGGTCTGATACAGCCCAGGTGAATTTAAGAACATTTTACGTCGTTTGGGCATGGTGGCCTAACTTTTGCAAGAATGGTTTTTCTGGGGCACAGACTTCAATGACCGAGGAGATGGCATAAGTAGCATGTAGGTGGTGTGTCTAGGTCATTTTACCGTAGTGGCCTAGAAAACGGTACCTGTAAAAGTTAGGCCACCGTGCTAAAATGACCTAGAAATCATACCAGGTCAATATCAGGTCATTTCCAGGTCATTTGAACATGTTGGCCTAGAAAACCCGAATTTGCAAAAGTTCGGCCACTATGTTAATATGGCCTAGGAAACACACAAGGTTCATTTTAAGCCATTTTACGGTTATTTTAACATTGTGGCCTAACTTTTGCAATCAGATTTTTCGAGTCCACCATGCTAAACAGCTTGAAAATAGCCTCATATTCATTTGATGCATTTTCTAGGTCACTTTAACATGGTGGCCTAGAAAACCCAACTTGCAAAAGCTAGGCCATCATACCCAAAATCTTCTAAAAATCAATAAATCGATATCATTCTTCCAGATTTCTCTAACAGCTATCAACCAAGAAGGGCACCGTCAATCCACGCCCCTTCTCTCATACGAAGGACATTCTAGAGACGTCAAATGTATGACGGCGACGTCGGAATTCCTATTAACAGGAGGAGACGATGGAAAAGTCGTAGTTCAAATTGCCAATTTTAAGTGAGGGAGATGTTCAGATTTTTTAGCCGAAAATCGATAAAAAATTCAGCTGAAATTGGAATTTTCAAAATTTTCAAAAATTCCAAAAAACATTTTTTTTTTCGAAATTTCAAGATTTCCAGAAATCCAAAATTCGGCTCCGATGCCCTACCAAATCACCATCCATTAATCCTGAATCGTGCAAAATTGGCGGAAATTGAGGATTATGGAAATCCAACGTCTTCAGAAGCTTCAGAAGACGTCGTTCGCGATTCAGAAGCACCTTCATCATCAGAATCGTCAAAAAAGACGTCCTCTTCATCATCCCTTTTGGCTTCAGAATCTCCAAAACCCGAAAAATCAAAATTCGAAAATTCTGAAGATTCTACGTCTTCTGAATCGGCAAATCCCTTAAAAATGTGTTCAGAAGGCAAAATCAAAAAGAGAAAAGACGAGAGAGGAGGAGACGCAGAGAAAAAGGAGGATGAGGAGGCGGTGGAATCGAAAAAGCCAAAAATCGAGGAGAATTAATTTTTTTGATTTTTCAGTGTTTTTTTGTTGTTGTCAATTTTGTTAATTTAGATTTTTAAAATTGGTTTTTTCAAAAATGTTTTTGTTAATTTTCAAAATTTTAAAGGATTTTTGAGGACTTTTTTTAGCTTCAATTTCAAATTTAAGCTTCCAAAAAGTGATTTTTTCAAAATTCCTTCAACAATAACTTCAAATTTCAGTTCAAAAACGATAAACAAAAAAAAACGACAAAATTGGGTAACAATGTGTGTAAAAATCAACAAAACAAAACAACTTAAAAATTCAAAAATCCTCAACAACTTGTTCAAAAAATTAAAGAAGTGCATTTTTGATCCACTGAACGACGGCCATGTTCTCCACAAAAAGGTCCTCCAGCTCGTTCCAATTCTCCTTTTCGTACTTATAAAATTCCTCCAAAACCTCTGTGAGCTCCTCGTCTTCTGGCGATGCCACGTCATTACCATTCTTGGTGCTCCAGACGATGGAACGGTGGGTTTTGAGAGCGGTGACAGCGTAGGATTGGACAAGTTCGAAGTTTTTCTTGGTTTTCAGGACCTGAAATTTAGGATTTTCTTGAGAAAAAGGGGGCGGAGCCTAAATCTATTTTTTAATTCTATAAAAATAATAAAAATGGCTATTTAGTATCGATTTTTGGGTGCAATTTTTTGTAGTTTGTAGTCTATGTAGTCTATTTTTGTAGTCTGTGTTGTCCAACTACCCTAACTTTTATAGTTTGTAGCTAATTTCTCCCTACTCACCTCCAACAACATTCTGAAGAAGATCGGCAACGTCTTCGGATTCAGCGAGCGAATCTGAAAATCGATTCCCGACAAATTCATCTGGCGAAGGATATCGAACGCAGCGAGCAGGTCCTGTTTCGTGTTGGCGCTGAAAAATGATGGAAAATTAAGCTGAGTAATGGAAATTAGTGGGGGTTTCTAGATTATGAACTATGGTGGCCTAACTTTTGCAAGTTGTGTTTTCTAGGCCACATCCGGAAATTGGCTAGAAAAACTTCCAGGGCGATTTTTATGCCCAAAAAAGTTGGTGACCTAGAAAACCTCAACTTGCGAAAATTCGGCCATCTAGTATTTTGTTTTGGCACTGAAAAATGATGGGAAATTAAGCTGAGCAATGGGAAATATGATAGAAATTTTGAAAATCAAAATTATGAGCAATTTGGAAACCAAAAAATCGAAAAGTTTCAGTTTTAAACATCGAAAATTTGTGTTTTCTCGGTCAGTTTGACATGATGGCCTAACTTTTGCAAGTTGCGATTTCTAGGCCTTTTCAACATAGTGGCCTAACTTTTCGAAGTTGAGTTTTCTAGGCCACCATGTTTAAATGGGCTAAAAAACACCCAAAGGACCGTTCCTAGGCCATAAACTCTAGTGACCTAACTTTTGCAAGTTGAGTTTCTAGGCCATCACTTTAGAACGACCTGAAAGCGCACCAGGAGCATGTTAGGGAATTTCTAGGTCATTTGAGCCTTG
>NC_013487.2:2992696-3007299 GCF_000004555.2 Caenorhabditis briggsae | reverse complement strand
CCTTGAAAACTCTTGAAAAAACAAAAAAAAAAGTGAAAACGAGCGAAAAAATTTCAAAAGTTTGAATTCGCGCGCTTTTACTCACCGGGCGGCCTAGAAAAAACCTCGTCTCTAAGGGCTTTCAGCGTATTTTTCGATGCGTTTTTCTCGATGAAGGAATTTTTTTTGAATTTTTTCTTTATTTTTATGTCAATCTACATGCATTTCTGCACATTTTGATGCAATAAAAATTTTCACCGTACACCACCTTTAATATGATGGCCTGACTTTTGCAAAGTGATTTTCCTAGGCCATCGTGTAAAAATGGTCTAGAAAACCTACCAGGGTGAAACCTGAGTCAGGTAACCTGACTGATTCTAGGTCATTTTACCATGGTGGCATTTCTAGACCAAAAAAGTTGGTGGCCTAGAAAAATCATGTTTCCAGAAAGTTAGGCCGCCATGTTAAAATGGCCTAGAAAACCCACTAGGGGCATGTTAGGCCATTTTTGTATGGTGGCCTAGAAAACTCAACTTGCAAAAGTTAGGCCACCATAGCCTGTTCATAGCCTAGAAACCCCACTAGGTGAATTTTAGACCACTTCTAGGCTATTTTTGCGTGGTGGCCTAGAAAGCTCAAACTACATAAAAGTTAGGCCATCATGTCAAAATGGCCTAGGAAACAGATCAGTTCAATGTTCTGTCATTTTTATGCCAAAAAAAATGGTGGCCTAGAAAAATCATGTTTCGAAAAAGTTAGGCCACCATGTTAAAATAATCTATAAACACCCTAGATGAATTTTAGACCATTTCTCAGTCATTTTAACGTGGTGGCCTAGAAAATTCAACTTGCAAAAGTTAGGCCGCCCTTCTCAAACGGCTTAAAAAGCACACTAGATGCATGCAAGGTTATTTTTAGGCCAAAAAAGTTGGTGGTTTAGAAAAATCCTGTTATGAAAAAGTTAGGCCGCCACGTTTAAATGGCCTAGAAAAGAATTCCTGGAATTAGAGTTGACGAGCAAAGCAACTTTTTTCTGTTTTAGCTTTCTAGCTCACCAACCGATACCATTAGATTCCTCTCATGATTTTACATATAATACGAGCAAGTTGCGAGCTAGATCGTCAAAATGGAGCCGTGTATTCAAAATTGAAGAGCACCTTCCGAGCGGATCCAGGAATTCAAAAAATGTATGCCTAGAAAACACACTAGGGTCATTTCAGGCTAGTTTTATGGTCATTTTGCCATGGTGGCCTAACTTTTACAAATTGAATTTTCTAGGCCATCATGTTCAAATGGCACAAAAACTCATTTTTGGGCTGCCTATGCATATTAAATCATTTTAGGATCATTTTCAATGCCTATTTTCACATTTTTGGGGTAAAAATTTCAAATTTTGGAACTAAATTTTTTAAGCCACGCCCCTTTCCAAGCCTTACCCGCATCCCATTCCGGCACATAATTCGGCGGAAGTGCTCTCACAACACAATCCATCGCGAACATCTCCTTATTCGCCCACGTGTAAATGGCTCTCTCTCCCTCGTGTACTGTAGCCAGATACTGTCCAGTCTCATTGTAAGACAGAGAGACGCAGGGTTTCGAGAACAAGAGCACATCAATGAGTTGGGACGTCACAATGTCAAAAACTCGAACATAGCTCTGATTATCAGCTACCAGGAGCCATTTTCCATCACTAGAGAAAGTCAGCGCATTCACTTTTGGTCCAACGTGCTCAAATGCTCTAGCTACAGTATGACAAATGGTGTCAACCAAGACCACGCCCTCTTTTCCAGCCTCTGTGATTGAGACCACGCCCACAAGACTATTCACAGGGCATTGAGCACTGATTCCCAGTTGGACACCGGATTTGAACATTCTGGCTACTGGTTTCTTCGTTGCCAACGACCAAAATACGATATGTCCATCCTTATCAACTGCCATCAACTCCTTATTCAACTGATCCACTGATAACGCGGTGATTGGAGAATCAGCGGCTGGGGCGTCGTTTTGAAGAGACCCGTTTGAGTTGATGTACGACGAGGACTTGGATTTTCGGTTTTTGGAATTCTTTTTTGAGGATTTAGGCGGTGCGGAGGTGTATGAGTGCACGTGACGACCCGATTGAGCATTGAATTGATCGATGTGGCCTGAAAAAATACCAATTTTTTGGGGATTAGAATAGGTTGTTGGCAGAAAAGTGGGCGGAGCCTAATTTCGTTCAGAATGAACTTTCTCGTAAAAGTGGGCGGAGCATAGTTCCCCTAATTGCTAAAAAGTGGGCGGGGCTTATTCTTTTTCACTAAACACTGGAAAAATGGGCGGAGCCTGAATTTTTTTGCTTGATTATGAGAAAAATGGGCGGAGCTTACATATTCCCATAATTTACAAAAAAACGTGGGCGGAGCTCAATATTTTCACTGATTTCTAAAAACATAAAAATGGGAGAGAGCCAATTGGTAGAAGTGGGCGGAGCCTAATTTGTCCCTAATCATGAAAAAAAAAGTGAGCGGAGCTTTATCGATTTCGGATGGGCGGGTCTAATGTCGTTAGAAAGGCGGATTCTAATTTTTGTCGGAAAGTTGGAGGAGCTTATTTTTAAAAAGCAAAATTTGAGAAAAGTGGGCGGAGCCTATTTCCCCTGACTATGGGCGGAGTCTATTTTTCTAGATTTTAAGAGAAATGGGCGGGACCTAATGTCAGAACCACAGAACACGGGCGGAGCCTAATTTTCGTCTAAGAGTGGGCGGAGCCTAAAAAGAATGAAAGGAAGAAGCTTAAGATAAAAAGTGGGCGGAGCTTAATTTTATAAACACCGAGAAAAGTGGGCTGAGCCTATTTTCTCTTCAAAACTCTCGAATTTCTCGATTTTTAGCTAATTTTCCCCAATTTTTTGCCCAAATTCCTCATTTTTTTTCCTATTTTTTCGTCCAAAATCCTCAATTTTCCTCATTTTTACCTGTAGAATATCCGATAAAAACGAAATTTCCACAAGAGGAGACTGCAAGGGCCGTCGCACTCGCATCAATAAAATCCACCTTCTTTTTGAATCGATCATGCTCCAGATGGAATGCTCCATGAGTGTTGTTGCGGGTTTGCCACGTGGTGATTTTTGTGTCATTTCTGGAAGGAAAATTGGGGTTGAAAATTGTGAAAAATGCGATTTTTGACACAAAATTTGCCGTTTTTGGGTTAAATACAGTAAAAATTGAGGATTTTCAGCTCAAATATGTAATTTTTTCAGCTTATTTTCAAAAAATCGAAAAACTGAAGTTGAAAATTAGTTTTTTTTTTCGTTGATTTTTGACCCAAAAATTGAAGTTTTCAGCTCCAAACATTGTGAAAAGTGGGATTTTCAGCATGAAAACTGAAAATTTGATCTAGATTCACAGATTTTGGAACAGATTTCCAGCCAAAAAAGCACTTACACTTGACGACAGAAGACATTGTTCCACGCGGCTTCTCTCTGCCATCCAAATGCAATTTCAGCTACATTTTGAACGTCAGTAGTAATGTTGGTGGTGCCATTCGATGGGACGGTTCCTCTGGGAAAAAAAATAAATTTTAATTAAAAATTTTCATCTGGATTTCCAGATTTTCAGTGAAAAAAAAACCAATTTTCCGCAGAAAATTTCAAAAAAAATTTGGTTTTCTGATAAGAAAAAAATTCAATTTTTGACTGAAAACCACTAAATTTGAGCCAAATTTTATAATTTCCGATGAAAATTCTTTTCAAAAAAAAAATCCAGATTTTCAAAAATTTCGAAATTGGAAAATCATTAATTTTCAGCCAAAATTGAACAGTTTTCAGCTGGAAATTTGTATAAAACAACTACTTTTTCTGGAATTTTGATCGGACATCTTCGATTTTGAACCCGAAAAGTCCAGAATTTCCGTCAAAAATAACCAATTTTGAAATGGGAAAAACACAGATTTTCAGCGAAAAATCATCTGAAAGTCCAGATTTTCAGTCAAAAATAACCGATTTTGAAATAGAAAAATAGCTGAATTCCAGCCAAAATAGGCAAGGCCTAAACTCCTACAAAATGGGCGGAGCCTAATTTTCCATGTATAGCATAATTTGGAAAAGTGTTTAGGTTAATTTTTAGGCTAGAGAAAAGCCTATTCCCTTCCCTGATTGCTAGAGGAGGGGGCGGAGCCTAAATTCCTACAAAATTGCGTCTCATCTAAAAGTAGGCGGAGCCTAATTTTTCCCCCAAATTCTTGAAATGGAAAGTATGCGAATAATAATTTTCGCCGGACTATAAGAAAAGTGGGCGGAGCTTAATTATTATCCTAATTGCAAGCGAAGTGGGCGGAGCCTAATTTTCCATGTATAGCCTAATTTGGAAAAGTGGGCGGAGTTTAATTTTTCTCGATTTATAGAGAAATGGGGCGGAGCCTAATTTCTTCACTGATTGTTAGAGGAAGAGCCTAACTTGTGGCTTAAAGTGGGCGGAGCTTAATGTTTTTTACCGATTACAAGAAGCGTGGGCGGAGCCTTAAAAATTAAAGGAGCTTATGGCCAAAAGTGGGCGGAGCCTATTTTCTTTTTAAATGTTCCGTTTTTTAAAGATTTCGAGCTCATTTTTTATCTATTTTTCTACAGAAATCATCGATTTTCCTGAATTTTTCGCTCCTTTTTCCTGTAAAAACTCTCACTTCTTGTCTTTTCCCGGTCCAACAGATCCTAGCTTCTGCCTCATCGTCAGTGATGTAACATCATATTTTCGAATGGATCCATCCTTTCCAGCCGTCACAATCTCATTTTGGCTGACAAATTTAGCACTTGCACACGGTTTCGAGTGTCCTTCGAGACGAATCAGCTCACGCGGCATTCCATCGGCACTGTCGAAAATCCAGAGACGAATCGAGTTGTCCAGCGAGGAGGAGAGCTGAAAAATAGAGGCTTTGAGGGGGAAAGGGGGCTGAAAATCGCTTAAAAATGACAAAAATGGCTGAAAATAGCTAAAAATTGCTTATTTTTTGCTTTAAATGTCTGAAAATCCGATTTTTTGGCTTTTTCAGACATTTTAAACTAATTTTAGACTTATTTTTGACCATTTTCAGCTCATTTTTGACTATTTTTGGCTCATTTTTGATTTTTTTTCGGCTTATGTTTCATCATTTTTGGCTCATTTCTGACCATGTTTGGCTCATTTTTGACCATTTTTGGTTCATTTTTGGCTCATTTTTGCTCATTTTCGACTATTTTCAGCTCATTTTTACCATTTTTGACTCATTTTTGATTATTCTCTGCTCATTTTTGACCATTTTCGGCTCATTTTTTATTATTTTTTGCTCATTTTTGCTCATTTTTGACCATTTTTGGTTCATTTTTGGCTCATTTTTGCTCATTTTCGACTATTTTCAGCTCATTTTTACCATTTTTGACTCATTTTTGATTATTCTCTGCTCATTTTTGACCATTTTCAGCTCATTTTTTATTATTTTTTGCTCATTTTTGACCATTTTTGACTATTTTTGATTATTCTCGGCTCATTTTTTATCATTTTCGGCTCATTTTTTATTATTTTTTGCTCATTTTTGACCATTTTTGGCTCATTTTTGGTTCATTTTTGGCTCATTTTTGCTCATTTTCGACTATTTTCAGCTCATTTTTACCATTTTTGACTCATTTTTGATTATTCTCTGCTCATTTTTGACCATTTTCAGCTCATTTTTTATTATTTTTTGCTCATTTTTGACCATTTTTGACTCATTTTTGATTATTCTCGGCTCATTTTTTATCATTTTCGGCTCATTTTTTATTATTTTTTGCTCATTTTTGACCATTTTTGGCTCATTTTCTCAGAGTTTCAGACTATTTTTGACCTAATTTTCGCGAAAAATAGCTGAAAATCATGATTTTCAGATCATTTTTACCCATTTTTGACGAATTTTAGGTCAATTTCAGTCGAATTTCAGCTTATTTTCAACCATTCTGCCAAATTCTTACCATAATCGGCTCCCCGGAAATAAAATGCAGACAATTTATTTCATTGGAATGAATTCCAGTGATTTTTCCCAGCAATTCTTGTTTCTCCAAATCCCAAATAGCAATGGTTCCATTCGCATCGGCAGTCACCATCGTTGATTCGCCGTCATCGCTGAAAATACGATTTTCAGAATTTTTGGGTCAATTTTGTTTAATTTTTATGGTTTTTTTAGGCCAAATCATTACTAATAACATTCACCAGATTCCGTATGTGCGTATGTATGCCGCATGACGGTTAACCCATTCAAAGTTAACCGATTGAGCTAAAACCTGGACAGATAGATCAGAAATGTGTCTAATTGAAGGCCCGACCTTTTCATTTTTCGAAAATTTGATTTTGAAGTCTTCTGGAGACGTTCCTTGGTTTCACCACAGTGAAGGGTGGAGGGCAGGGCGAGGGAGGAGGGCGAGGAAAACCCACACACGTGTATACCATTTCCGTAATCCCCGCTGTGGTCACCCGTTGTGTAGCGGCTAACGCGCCTCACTTTTGTGCGCGCTATGCGGGTTCGAGTCCGACCGGTGGCGATTCGTTTTTGCTTTTTTTGTAGAGAGTTTAAAAGTGAAAGAGAATGTGTGCAATAGATTTTTTCATCGGTTTTAACAATTCGGTAAGAAGGGATTTCAATATTTCACAAGAAATAGATTACATTTAGTCAAACAGAAACATTTAGTTAAATTTCAAAGTTATCCAGTTTTTTTTCGGAGTCAATGAAAATATTTAGACTTCGTTTTTTAAAGTTATGTCCATATGCCCTGAATTTTTTGGATAAAGAGACATAGGTCGGAAAATTTGCTATGGTCCGGAAACTTGGAAGAGGTGTTATATAATTACGAATATGTAAAAAGGAGAAAACATGTTTCAAAGATTTGATATGCGTTTTCACAAAGAAAACCGAGTTATTTTGAATTCAAAAAAAAAGAATTATTGAAATTTCAAGTTAATTTTACGTTACGAAATTATTAATTCAAAAACTTTCGAGCTTACGATATTCTGAAGTAAAAAAGTCATAAACCCGGAAATCCAGAACATCGGAAAGTGGAAGTTTGAAAAGTTCGAAAATTCAAGATATAGGAAATTCAAAAAATCTACACTCGGAGACTCATCAACTCGAAAAATGGGAATTCAAAAACACTGTTTTCTCATATTCAGATAAAAAATTCAGAGTTCGCTGAAGTTTCGAATCGAAATTTCAAAGGTTGATCTCAATTTCTCAACTTTCGATCTTCTTCCCTTCATAATTTTTGAAATTCTGAATTTCAGGGTACCAGAAATTAGAAAGTCAGAATTCCGAAAGTTCAAAAATTAGAAAACTTGAAAACTTGAGAGTTCAGAGATTCAGGGTTTCAGAAATTGAGTCCTGAAATCCCCAATTCGAAATTTAGACTTTTGAAGGTTTTTTTTATTCAGAAAATTTTTTCTCAAAGATAAAAAAAAATCGAAAGGTTATGATTCTGGGGATCCAGGAGATTCAGATATGAACTGAATTTTAGAATTTCAAATTTTGAAAATTTCAAAGTTTCGTTTAAATTAAAAGTTCCGACTTTCTCAATTTCTTAACTAACGAATTTTTTATCACGATTTTTCGAAAATTTTTATCATGAACTTTCGAAAGAGTTCGGCGACCCAAAAACTTGAGAATTCAAACATTCGAGTATGCAGAAAATTCAGGAAACCTAAGCGAATCGCATTTGAAACGCTTTTATGGGTTTCCGAATCGAATATTTTTTGAACGTCGGATTTTTTTTTAATTTACTAATCTCTGAACTTCCGAATGACTTACTTTCCAAACTCTGAATTGTCTGAATAGCTTGATTTTGGGAATGTTAACTCCTAAAATTACCGAATTTCTGTTTTAGGGATTTCTGAAACTCAAAACTTCTTGATTTCCGGATATGGACCTTTAGAAAAAATATTCCGGAAAAAAAAATGACGAAACGTCTTTATGAAATGACGGGAACTGTAACCGGAGGCCAGGAGGTTGAGCCCCGGAGGGGCGTAAACCGACTGGTGGGTAATATCAGAGCGTGTCAAAACACCGAAAAATGTATTTTTGAGGAATTTTGGTCTTAAAAAACAAATTTTGGGTCAAAATGCACGGGATTTTTCACTCTAGGCTAGTAAAAATACCGATTTTAGGTCAGAAATTCTGAAATTTCGTGATTTTGTAGCTTCAAAAGTGCATTTTCAACAATTTTTGAGTTCAAAATCCGTTTTTCATGTTTTCAATAGCTATTTTAGCCTCAAATTCTCGTTTTTTCGCACCCAAACAGCTTAATTTTTCAGATTTTCAGGTCAGAATTTCTAGAATTTCAAGGTTTTTTCTGACTAAAAATGCATTGGAGACAAATTCGTAAACTCAAAAAACGCCATTTTGAAGATTTACAGCTTCGAAAATCGTTATTTGAGCTGAATTTTTCGACATTTCTGCTTTAAAAGATGCACAAATTTGAGATTTTTTTCGATTTTTAGACCCAAAAACCGCCATTTCCAAGCATTTCAAGTCTAAAAAAAACCGAGGCATGTAAAAATACCGATTTTTGGTAAGAAATTCTGGAATTTCGTGATTTTTTAGCTTGAAAAATCGCATTTCAGGCAAATTTTGAGTTCAAAATCCGAGTTTTTCAAGTGTCAAAATAGCTATTCCGGCCTCAAATTCCCGTTTTTTGCATCCAAAAGGATTAATTTTTCAGATTTTCAGGTCAGAATTTCTGGAATTTCTGTAAGTTTTTTCCAGATAAAAAGTGCATTCTAGCCAAATTTCAAGCACAAAATTCGAGCTTTTCGAGATTTTTCTTCGATTTCAAACCGTTTTTGCAGTCAAAAAACCGATTTTTCGAGTATTTCCCAAAAATTCCAAAATATTTTTTTAGGTCAGCAATTCTAGAAATTCTTGATTTTTAGCTTGAAAAATCGCATTTCCGGCAAAATCTTGAGATTTTGATCATTTTTAGGTGAAAAATTCTCGATTTTTCTATTTTTTAAACCCCAAAACACTTTAGAAAAACTCACCGAAACGCGATATTCGTCACTTTGGCATCGTGCCGAAACGCTCCCAGGACCTTGTCCATCTTCACATTGAACAGAAAAACCTCTCCATTCTCCAACCCCACAGCCAGCACGTCTAAAGCCGTAGTCTGCTCCAGATGAGTGATTCTGGCTCCAAATTCCCTTTGAAACTCATGAATCACTTTTCCGGTTCGAATATTTAGAATCCTCAATTTGCCTCCAGCACTTCCCAGAACAATTTTATTCAAATAAGTGCTGGGATGGCAAATTGCACTGATTTCAAATGTGTCAGAACCCTCTAAATGCAGATTCTTCTGAAGATTCTCTCCGGTTGTTTCGATGACGTGGATTCCGGAATCCGAATCGATGGCGATGAGTTGGGTACCAATCAAAGTAAGTTGAGCAATCGGCACACCTAGATCCAGGGTTTCAGTGATTTCTCTGCAGAATGGGAGGACCGAAATTCGGGTGCCGGCTGCTGCAAAGACGCTGGAACTGGAGGAAGCGACTGCGGAGACACGGTCGTTCAGAGGATCGGACATTCCAATGGCTCTCAACTTTTTTCCGTTGTATTGAATTATGAAATTATCGATTGGACAGAGGACGGAGAGGGTGGAGCGTTTTCCGACAAAGGTCGTGCGGATTGAGGGGGCGACCTGGAAGATTTTGAGGGTTTTTGAAAAATTTAATTTCCTGGGAAAGTTAGGCTTGAAAATGCATTTTCAGGTCTTGAAACAGCGAAATGCCGGCATTTTTTGCTTTAGATACCATCATTTAGGCCTTAAAATTGAGATTTTCGGAAATTTTGGCTCAAAACATTTTTTTCAAAAATTTCATTTTTTGAACTTTTCTGACTGAAAAATGCATTTTTGGGACAGAAAACAGCATAAATTCTGCGCAACAGCACAGAATTTAAGGCTAAAAAACTTATTAAAACTGAAAATTTCGGGGAAAACTTGAAAATCGAATTTCATAGTTTCTACAGCAAAATCGATTTTTTTTAACGCTATTTTTTTAAAAAATTTCGCTTCTTTTACACTTACATCTCCAACGACAACGCCCAAAAAGCGATGAGGAATAAACAGCTCCGACTCGGCGCGCTTCATTACCTGAAAATCTGGATTTTGGAGAAAAATGAGGCTTCATAAGCGAAAAAAGTGGGTTTTAAGAGAGAAAATAGGTTGAAAAAATATTCAGCACATCAGAAAACCGGAAAAAACTAAGATTTAGAATTTAAAAAAAGTACTTCATTCAAATGAAAAAAAAAATAGAATTTTTGAGATTTTAGGGCATAATCCAGTGTCAAAACTTCATTACTTACACTGAAATTTTGCAATTTTTTTATTCTAGTACCTGAAATACCTATTTTACAGCCTAAAAAGGCTAAAAATCCAAAAAAACAGCCCAATAAAAATTTATTTATGTTAATTGTTCGTAAAATCCAACGCCTTCTGTGCCAACACCGCGCGGTCCGCAATTGTCAACCGTACTCCGCAAAAAGCGCGGTATCTCAAATATTGGTTTTTCTCCCATTGTTCGTAAGATGTAACGCATTCTGTGCAAACCGCGTAGCCGAAGCGAAAGCGCGCGAACCTCAAATATTGGTTTTTTCTCTTTTTTTTTCGGCGATTTTTAGCGATTTTCTTGCAGATTCCACTAACAAAATGACTAGTCGATTGGCTCTATTCGATCAGACGCTTAGTGCGTCGCTGTTGCAGCGAGTGAATTCGGATCCGCATGACTATAAGTGAGAAAATTTGAATTTTCGACCCCATAAAATTCAATTTTCAGAGCCTACAAGACACGTGTGAAACTGAAAATCCTTGAGCAGCGAGGGGAGCATGGCGAGAAAGAGTTGAAATTCGAAATTTCTCGCGCCGACGATTTCGAGTTCCTTTTCGCGGCAATTTTGAACAACGAAAAATACCAAGAGCTGGCGAAGGCTCATGAGCTAACAGTGGACTTTGACACATTTCCAAAAGTGATAATCCAACATTTATTGTGCAAAAATATTGTAAAAACGGCTGACGAGGATGGAATTGAGGTCGACGCCCGGGCAAAACCCGGATATCATAGTATAATTGAAAATAGAGGAGTTCCACCGACGGAAATCAACATAAAACTGGAAAAGGACAAGAATTCGTGTGAATTTGAGATTTTTTCGAAGACACCCATCTCCAAGGGAAAGATCTTTGCGATGAGCTTACAGGCGGTCCGAGGGGATTTGTTGATTGCTCATTTGCTCAAAATTTGTTCATCACAGTCGACAAAAATTGCCACGTTGCACAGGTACTGTTTATCGGTCGAGCGGAATTGTCAATTTCTTTAATCTTCAATTTTTGGCTAAAAATTTTTTTTCTAAAATTTCGAATATTTGCAATTTTCCGATTTTTTTCAAAAAATGTTCGATATTTTGGATTTTTAAAAAAATTTTGATTTCTTGCAATTTTTCCGTTTTTTTTGTGGTTTTCAGCGTTTTCGCCAATTTCCGACGTTGGCCTAATTTTTTCTGATTCTCAGAATTTTCGAATTTTTTTGCTTTTTTCGGTTTTTTTTTAAATTTTGCAAATTTTGAAAATTTCGAAAATTTTCAATTTTTTCTTTAAAAAACCACAAATTTTTTTTCTTCAAAAATCCTTTATTTTCTTTTCGAAAAATTGAAAAATAACAAAAAATTCGAAAACTTTGAAATTTGAGAAAAAAAAGCAGAAATTCCGAAAAATCAAAAAATTCTGAAAAAAAAATTTTTTTAAATCGAAAATGTAGAAAATTGGAAAGTGCGCTTCATTGACAGACAAAAAGTTTTGAAATCATTAGCATTAAAAACAGAAAATTCAAAATTAGAAAATTGGCAAAAATCATGAAAATGCAAAAAATATCTGTAAAAAATTTCACATGTAACTTTTCTCCAAACTTTTAGGTTTTTGAAAAATGAGATACCGTAAAACCTGAGCTCAATTATCTCGATTTCTTTAATAGATATTAAGCATTTGCCAACTGATAAAATGTTAATCATAATATCACCTACATTTTATCAGTTGACAGATTTCTAATATCTTTTATAGGAACCGAGATAGGGGCCCTTCTATCACAGGTTTTACGGTAAATTCAAATCTTCCAGATCCACTGACGAGTTAGCAGCTCTAAAAACGAAAGTCGCCGAAATGGAAAAGCGGAATCAATCGATAGAAGATCTGGAAAAAAAGATAGAGGAGCAGGAAGAGAGAATTAGAGAAATGGAGGATGAGTTGGAATTGGTGAAAGAGGAACGCGAGAATATTCGAGTGATTGCTGAGGAGAAGGAGGATCTAGTGGCCGAACTACAGAATGATCTGGAATCGGTGAATCGGGAGCTAGAGGAGAATCAGGAGGAGCTGGAAATCGTCGGCAAGATGTTAGGAGAGGAACAGGGGAAAGTGGATCAGTTGCAGAAACGAAATGTGGCTCATCAGAAGGAGCTTGCCACGTTGCAGAGAAACTTCCAGAAGGTTTAGGAAAATTGGAAATTGCAGAAACAATTTTCGCAATTTTTTCAATTTTTTAGTTGGAAAATTTGAGAAAAATTCGGATTTTTTCCCCTGGAATTTCAATGTTACGATTTCTCAGAGTTTTTGCTTGAAAATATGCAAAAAAAATCACAGAAAATTAGCTGAAAATTACAAATTTTTGGCAAAAAAATGGGGGAAATTGTTCGAATTTTTTTTTGACAATTTTTTGATTTTTACAAATTTTTAGAAAATTTGCTAAAAACTGAAAATTCGGAAATTTTTTTTTTGAAATTTCAATTTTTTTTCAAAAAATTGCAAAATATTGCAAATTTCGAGAAAAAAAACGGCCGAAAATCTGAAATTTTGAAAAAATGCAAAAAAAAAATTTTTTTTTTAATGTTTCAATTTTGAAAATTTTCTTATTATCTGATTTTTTTGCTCAAATTTTCGCCTTTTTTGCTGCACTTTTTAAAATTTTGCAATTTTTAAAAATTTCGCCAAAATTTCAATTTTAGTCTAATTTAAGGTTGAAAGTCAGCTGAAAAGGAGCTCCGTTGAGCAAAGCCAACAGAGCCTAGATATCCGGAAATTGAGAGAATTGGAAGCGGACTTGAAGGAAAAGGACTCGATGGTTGAGAATTTGACACAGACTGTTGGCATATTGAAGAAGGAATTGGAGGATGAAAGGGTCAAAATGCAGGAGACGATGACCAGTTTTGAGAGCTTGAAAGTCGAAAATGAGAGTGTTAAAGAGAGTGAGTTTGGGGAGAAAATTTGGAAAAAATTCAAAAAATTACAATTTTCCAAATTTTCCATTTTCTCAAAGTTCTCAAAAAAAACACATTTTTTGCTAAATATTACACAATTTTCACTTCAAAACTTCAAATTTTCAGGACTGGCGATGTACCGGAATCAACGCTTTTCACCGGCGCCCGTCGGACTACAAACTACAACAATTCCAAGTGCTGGCGTCGGATTCAAGACGGTTTTAGGCCAGAATTCACCATATGCCAATAATCCGAATATGGTAAATATCTGAAAATTGGATTTTTTTGGAAATTTTAACCCAGAAAATCACTATTTTTCGCTGTTTTTAACCGTAAAATTAAGTTTTTTTAGCGAATTTTCAATTTTTACATGAAAAATTTGAATTTCGCGCTGATTTTCCGGCGCTTCTGTGTTTGCGGACTTCGCAAACCGAATCCTACGAAAAAAAATTGCGCTTAAAATTTCGAATTTTCAGAGCATTTTTCGTCATTTTGGACCGTTTTTTCGAGTAAAAATTTTAATTTTCATTGAAAAATTTGAATTTATCGCCAATTTTTTGATATTTTGACCTAGAAAATTGGATTTTTTTTCCCGATTTTTCAAATGTTTTTCTTCCAGAGAACCCCATTCCGCGACACGAGCTCCGCTTTGAACACTGGATTAACCTATCAAAATTCGATTACCCCGCTTCCAAATACTACTAGATTTTTGATGGCAGACGACACGACAGGCTCTAGTGTCACGAATACACCGCCCGTCCTGAGAAATCCATTATAAAATTGCTTCCTTTCCTGTGTTATCAGTAAAATTTGAACTTCCCTCGCTTTTCTCACTGTCTTGTGTGCAAACACTTTCTCTTACGACATTTTCTTATCAATTTTTTCTATTCATTTTTTACCTTTTTTTCGATGCGGACCCGAAAATTTCAGCGTTTTATGTGGCGGTTCAGGAGGTTTTTTTCGGCTAATTTCAGCCGAAAAATCAATAAGAATTCAGGTGAATTCGCTGATTCAAAACGGCGGCACGTCGAGCAGCCGATCGTTGGAGGAGAAAATTGTGGAGCACTTGGAGAATGCGCAATTGTTGGGCAAGTTGCCCAAGATGGGCGGTGCACAAGAAGAAGTACGATTTTTGAGATGGAAATTGGGGAGAAAATGCTAGATTTTCAGTCAAAAATCCCAGAAATCGCTGAATATAAATCTCAAAAAGTTGCCAAAATTTAAAGGGGGACTCCGACCAAAAATTTTTATTGCATTAAAATGTGTTTAAATTTATCTATTTTTCGAATATTATTGCGAAAAAATTCAAAGAAAATCCGAAATCCCCGAAAAACGGCGTTGAAAAGGAAGAAAATTCAAAAAAAGGT
>NC_013487.2:2984188-2991352 GCF_000004555.2 Caenorhabditis briggsae | reverse complement strand
CCACCTTTTTTTGAATTTTCGAAATTTCAGAGAAAATGACACGCGGAATGAAAAAGAAGGTTCTGAGAATGACAAAAACAAACAAAGCAGGAAAATGCTCGATTTTCAGTCAAAAAATCGCCTAAATTCAGCAAAATCGTTTGAAAACCCTCAAAATTATTAAAAGAACAGCGAAAAATCGTCAAAACTTGCCCGAAAAATTACCAAATTCCGGCTCGAAAAATCACATTTTTTGGCGAAAATTTCACATTTTCAGCTCAAAAACACCCCATTTCTCTCCAAATTTCCAGCTGAAATTTCAGATTTTTAGCTCGAAAATTCCCAAAATTTCAGGTCTTCATGGAAGTCACAAAACACGGTCTTCGAATATCGGCTGCGCGCTCTCGCCTCGTCAAACTACGAATTCCGCTCATCGAGCTCGTCCTTCTGACGACGTTCGTTGATGGTTTTGGAAAGTTCGTTTTTGAATTAGGCGCCACGTTCAAATTTTTCGAAAAAATGGCCAAAAATTCACTAGAAATTGCTTTAAACTCCCGGAACAATTGTGCAAAATTCCGAAAAAAAAAATCAAAACTTTCGAAAAAATCCCTGATGAAATTGCGAAAAATTCCTTTAAAATCTATGAAATTTGCCGGAATTTCGACAAAAATTGGCGAGAAAATCTTTAAAAATCCCTACAAAATTGCCAAAAATCCCTTTAAAACCGTCAAAAATTCCTGAAAATTGTCGAAAAATTGCTAGAAAACCACTAAATTAGCTGAAAATCCCTGAAAATAGCCAAAAATTTTGGAAAATTCTCCAACAAATCGGCAAAATTTCTGGAAAATTCGCAAGAAAAATCCCTGAAAATCGCCAAAAAATCCTAAAATTGTCAAAAATTCAAAATTCCAGAACCCATGCAGTATTCGTCGAGAAGAGCACCACAACGCGATATCAACTGCATCTATTACAGTTGGCTGATGATATGGCAGCAAATGTTCTGTGTAGTTTGGTCAAGGTTTGAAATTTGAATTTGGCGCCAAAATTTGAATTTCTTCCAGAACGCATTTGTGGAAGCCGAGGAAGCGAGCGCCCTTATTGAGGTGATAGAACCGCCTTCTCCGTCGATTGCTTGATTTTCATCGATTTCTTTTGTATTTTTCCCTGTGATATTTCAATAAAAAGTGCCTTTCTTTTTCTCTATTACTAAAAATTGTCTTAAAAATGTAAAAAAATCATTGGAAAATAGCTTAAAATTCAAGTTTTTTTGTTAAAAAAATATTTTTTCAGAGATTTTTTTTCTTGAATTTTTGCATGAAAATATGAAATTTTTCCAAAATTTTAGCGATTTTTCGTTATTTTCAGAGATTTTCTTCGAAATTTTTTAGACTGAAAATCGAATATTTTTTTTCTGAAATCTTCAATTTTTTTTTCGGATTTTTCGCGAAATTTCGATTTTCAACCAATTTTTCAAATTTTTGAGAATTTTCCTTTTTTTTTGAAAATTCCAAATTTCGATTTTTCACTATCTTCAAAGATTTTTCGGAATTTTTTGATGGCTCAAAATTGGGAAATTAAAAAAATTTTTTAAAAATTTGTGAATTTTTCCTGATTTTATGCAAAATTTCAGTGATTTTTTGGAATTTATCTGAAAATCGAAAATTTTTGTCAATTTTTCGATATTTCGCAATGAAAATATGTAGAAAATCAATAAAATTAGCCTAAAATTAAATTTTTCATTTTCCGAATCTTCCAGAATGCGTTGGTACTCGAACGCTAGAGTACTCCTTGGAGCCAGTGTCCTCGCGGTCCCCCTGGCTGCCGCGACTGACAAGTTCTCTGAAAAATTCAAAAAATCTGAAAACTTAGAGCAAAAAATCCAGAAAGCAAGGGAAATGGTGGAGACGACTATGGTAAGTATCTTCTGAAAATGGAAAAATTCGAATTTTTAAAAAATTTAAGGCGATTCAAGGCATTCCGGGACTGTCGATAGCGGTGACAGTTGATGGAAAAATGGTGTGGAAGAGTGGATTCGGTTATGCGAATCTGGAAAGTTTGGCCAGGTGTACAGGTGGGTAGGTTTGGCGGGAATTCATAAATTCAAATAGTGGAAAATCGAAAATTAAAAAAAAAATTTACAACAACTCGAAAAATTGGCAAAAATTGAAACTTTCGCAAACAATGAAAAATTCCAAAAAATTGAAAATTTGGAGAAAAATCGAAAAATTCAATTCTGAAATTCTTGCAAGAAAAAAATTGGGAAATTTGGTATTACCGTGGTATTTTTAGATTTTTCGCCCTTTTCCAAATTTCAGCAATTTTTTTTAGACTTTTCCCAAATTTCGGAATTTTGTGATTTTCGGCAATTTTCTGAATTTCTTAAAAATTTTCGATTTTTGACAAATTTTCACAATTCTCCGATTCTTCAGCAGTTTTTCGATTTGTCGACATTTCTGCAATTTTTCCAAATTTTCGGATTACTGCAAATTTTCGATTTTATGCTAAAATTCTGATTTTTGAATTTTCTATCGGACAAAATATAAGTTCGATTTCACCCAAAAACCTTCAAAACTCGGGAAATTCTCCAAAAAAAACGACAACAACTTTTTCCAATTTTCTGCCAAATTTTCGATTTTTGGAATTTTTTAGATTTTTCCCTAATTTCGAAAATTTCCAGCCGACTCCGTCATGCGAATCGCCAGCATCAGCAAACCAATCACCGCCACGCTGGCTGCGCAGCTCGTTGAGAACGGAAAACTCGACCTGGACGCCGATATAAGGGTGAAAAACTCAACCATCTGAAAAAAAACCTGAAATTTTGAACTTTTCAGAAGTATCTCTCCGAATTCCCAGCGAAAAAATTCGCCGGCGAAGATGTGACACTCACAATGAGACAGTTGCTCTCGCATTCTGCGGGAATTCGGCACTATGCGAATCCAAAGGTGAAAACGGCAAAAAGCTTTATTTATATAGCGAATTTTCTAAAACGAAAACAAAAAAAATCGGGAAAATTATACAAACATTTAGGCCTCCTTCTTCTGCTTCTTCTGATAGTCCTTGAGAGCGGCCTGGATCGCGTCCTGGGCGAGCACTGAAAAAAATAGGAATTGGCAAATTTTCTAGAAAAAAAAAATCGGAAATTTTCGAGTATTTCAAAGGAATTTAGGCCTAAAAATTGGTTTTTTCGAATTTTTGCTTGAAAAAATCGGTCTTGTAGCGGTTTTTCCAGAAAAAAAAACCCGAAAATTCGGGTAGTTTTCGAAAAATTAGGCCTGTTTTCGAGACGAGAATTTAAAGGAGCATCGCGGCCGACGATTCATGGGCTTCGAAGCGATTTGGCAAGCTACTGTACTAAAGGCGCATGGCCAAATTTCGCGTCGGGCATCGCAACGAAAAGCTAAAAATTACTAAACATATGTCGATTTTTGCCGTTTTTTGGTTGTTTTCTCGAATTTGTTTCCTAACAGTTCGAAAAAATGCCGAAGCGAATTTCCTGGAAAAAAAACACAGAAAATTCGGGTTTTTAGAAGAATTTAGGCCTCGAGGCAACTTGATGTAAGGGCATACTGTATTAAAGGCGCATAGCCAAATTCTGCGTCGGGTTTCGCGACGAAAAGCTTAAAATGCTCTGTTTTCGGTCAAATTCTTTTGAATTTTCGCGAAAAAAAGTGAAAAAACCAAGAAATTAATACAGTACTTGAACAATGAAGTTTGACTGGCGGCAAGCACAACTCCTTGGCAATCTCATCGTTCTTGATCTTCGACGCGTACTCAATGGTCTTTCCATTGATCCATTCAGTGGCCAGAGAGGAGCTGGCGATGGCGCTGCCACATCCGAACGTCTTGAATTTGGCTTCGACGATTTTTCCGTTATCGTCAACGCGAATCTGAAGTTTCATGACGTCGCCGCAAGCTGGCGCGCCGACGATTCCCGTGCCGACGTTCTTGTCGTTTTTGTTCAGCGAGCCGACGTTTCGGGGGTTTTCGTAGTGATCGATGACCTGAAAATTATTAAAAATCAATAAAAAATTAATAATTTTCAAGGATTTTTCACCTTTTCATGATAATAAGCAGCTGAAGTGGCTGCAGGCGCCGCGACTTTCTGCAGAAGTCCTTTTGCAGCGAGACTGATTTGAAGCGACATTTTTCTGGAATTTTAGCAATTTGAATGACGAAATTTCAGAAGAATCTAGAAAAAATTGAGTGAAAACTATATCGTCAACACTCGTTAGCGACAGAGATCACTTGCCGAGAAATAGTGTGTGAGATGGAGAGAGCGAGACATGTGATGGAAGAGAAACTCGAGAAAGTTAGGCCACGAGAGGGATTTTTGGTGTTTCAAGGAAAAAATTCTAATCGAAGGGGAAGGCAATTGGGTTCAAGCGAGGGGGTCAGAAAAAGCGCCCCAGAAAACTCGTAGGCCAGAAGAAATTTAATAATTTTAAAATGAACTCGGGTTTGAAATAGATCATGATCTCTTTCAAAAAAATCAACGGGTTGCAACGCGCGTATTCTCGCTCATCCTTTAAAACTGTGATACTCAGCCAACGAAGTTCGGCAGCGAATTGAGAACGACTCCCTCGCTTGAACCCAAGTGGGAAGGGAGTGTTGATAAGGGAAAATAGATGTGAAAACTGATTTTTTCAACAGGAAGATAGAGAATTATCGATGAAAAGTATTATTTCTAGCAGAAAATCCCAAAAATGTGCCAAAAAAACGGTGAAAAACGATGAAAATTGCGAAAAAAAAACTGAAAAAATTGTTTACAAAAATTTTCTAGCCGTTGCGAAAACCCACTCAACTAATCAAGTCATGCGCCTTTAAGGACTACAGTAACTAGTTTTTTTCCTAGTCGTTTCGGGGACCCGAAGAAATAAACAAGCTATGCACCTTTTAAACTACAGTAACCCTATTTTTATGTCGTTGCGAGAATCCAGGGAATTCAACAAGGCGTGCGCCTTAAAATTACAGTAGTCAACTTTTGCGAAATTTTTGCAACTTTTGGCCCAAATTTCGCAAAATTTTCGCCTGAAATCAACCAGAAAATTGATAAATTGGGTTAAATTTTGCTTTAAACAGTTTCAGAAAATTTTTAAAAATCAGAAATCTATAAAAATCGAAAAAAAATCTGCAATCGGCGATTTCCTTTTGAAACTCATCTCACTAATTTCTACTATGCGCCTTTATGGATTACTGTAGTTTTTGAAATTCTTTATAAACTTTGCATTTTTAGTCGGTTTTCGGTAATTTTTCAGCGAATTTTTCACGGAAAACCTCTTAAAAAACGAAAAAAAAAGATAATTTTTCAAGAAAAAATCCGCGACCCTCGAAGACCCATCGAACAACAACACAGAAGTGCCGGAATTCCTGTCCAACAAGCCCTATGCGACCTCCTTGGAAGCTCTTGAAATCTTCAAAAACGACGATTTGGTGGCGAAACCCGGCTCGAAATTCGCTTATACCACGTTCGGATTGACTCTAGCTGGCGCTGTACTCGAAAAATGTTCTGGAAAATCGTATGGGCAGCTGGCGACCGCCCTTTTCTCGGATCTCGGAATGCGGCATACTCAACTGGATACAAAGAAGAAAATTGTGACGGGAAGAGTTGGCTACTATCAGAGAAACTCGAAGAATATTCTGGAAAACTGTCCGGAAGTCGATTGTTCGAATAAATACGCGGGAGGGGGGATCATCTCGAATGTGACCGATTTGCTAATTTTCGCAAATGCTATTCTGAATATTTATCGATCGGAATACCGAAAAACGATTGTTGGAGAAGAGACAATTCGGAAATTTATCAGTGAACAAGTTCCTGTTGACGGGAAAAACACTTCTGCTGGGCTAGGGTGGTTTTTGGTTGATGGAACTGAGATTAAGTCGATTGAGGGCAATGTGTAAGTTTGGAAAAGTGTGGTTTGCTGAAAACTGCAAAAGAAAGTCGCTGAAAATCGCCCAAATACCCATGAAAAGTCGTAAAAGCACTTTTGCATGCGATCGCGGCGAAACCCGAGACAATGAAACTTTGTGTGTGCCTTTAAGGATTACTGTACTTTTAAAAATATTTTTTACAATTTTTGTGATTTTCAGGACAGTTTTCTTGTATTTTACACTATTTTCAAGCTAAAATGTGCTGCAGATTGTTTAAAATGGTAAAATTTCAGCGAAAATCGCTAGAAAATTGTGTGAAAAGCGCTAAAATTACGATTTTCCTAAGTGTGGTGAGACCCGCCGCAACGTATCTTATGATGCGCCTTTAAGGATTACTATAGTTTTTAGAAAAATTTGTGGGTGATTTTAGGGATTTTTCGCCGATTTTTGATGAGATTTTTGACAATAAAAGTTAAACAATTTAAATTTTTAACGCCCGTTTTCCAAAATTTGCAAAAAAAATTGTCGAAAAATCTCCAGAAATCAAAAGAAAACGCGCCAAAGTTTCATTCGTGGCGAAACCCGAAACAACTAAACTCGACATGCGCCTTTACGGATTACTGTAGTTTTTTTATCGAATTTTCACTCAATTTTCGCCGATTTTAAACTGAAAATTTCGAAAAAAAGAAACATTTACATTTCCGTGATTAATTTTGCAATTTTCAGCGAATTTCCTCTGGATTTTCACTATTTTTTCGCCGATTTTATTGGACAATTTCGAATTTTTCAGCGCCAATTCTCCATTCTTCTACCACACGGGCGCTGCCGTCGGCGCCTCCTCCGTCCTTCTCATCAAACCTTCTTCTCCTTCGACGTCTTCCGAATCTTCTGGAGTCTGCGTGGCGATCCTTTGCAATCTCCAAAACGTCTCCGTGCTCAGTTTGGGCCGAGATATCGGCGATTTGTTTCATAATTCGATGTGATTACTGTATTTTTGTACTATTTTACATTCCAATTTTTATTATTTTTCGGCAATTTTATTTGAAACGCAAGACAACCATATACTGATATTTCTTTGGGAAAGTGAGAGAAGTGATATTATGCTTGTCTGAGAAAAAAAGGTTGAGACACAGAGAAAAAGTGTCTGCGTCTTCACCGTTTGTGTGCTATTTAGGCTCTCCGCTTCGATATCGCTACCGTATTCAGACTGCAAAAAAAACTCACTAACCTTTTTTTTCTCAGACAAGCATATTGTCGGAATAAAAAAAGTGACACTCGGTGTTTGCGTACTTTGATTCCCGCCTCCCCCCACCGACG
>NC_013487.2:2977328-2983854 GCF_000004555.2 Caenorhabditis briggsae | reverse complement strand
GATGATCTCCCAAGTGGCGCTAAAACAGCACGCCGCACTTGCAAAGCGATGGGCGGAGCGTCGGTGGGGGGAGGCGGGAATCAAAGTACGCAAACACCGAGTCTCACTTTTTTTATTCCGACAATAATAACCCCGTGATTTTCAGAAAAATGCATCACAATAGAAGTATAACGAGTTAAAAATCATCAGATTTTGAAAAAAAAATTAATATATACAGGCCTAAGAAGCCTAAAATGTAGTTCTCGGCCCTCTATTCCAGCTCTTTGTGCTCGTTCGCTTGTCGTTGATCCAGTAGCTCCTGATCGATGGTTTGCCATGCCCACTGCTGTAGCTTTGAGCTGGAATCGCACTTTTTCATGTGCAGGAATCCTTTGCCGTTCTCATCAGCAGTTAGGCATTGACCCGAGACCGGGTGGTAGATTTGTTTTTGAGGCATACGGTACTTGAACAGCTGGTTGCCTTTCATGGAGTGGCTGGAAATTTTTATTGGATCAAATTTTTTTATTGGATCAAATTTTGTCAAAAAGTTGAAATTTTTTTTTGAATTTTTTGTTTGAAAATTGTGTCAAAATTAAGAAAATTGTTTTCGAAAAATTCTAAATTTACTTACCAATCGAAAAGGATAATTGGTGCCTTATCGACGCTCGTTGAGACGTCAAAGCAGATTTTTCGTCCCTTCGGACGAATATCGTGCCATCTCGTCAGCCGGAGGTCCTGCTCACCACCACCGTCCTTGTCCTCGGATGCGCATTTTCGCAAGCCGAATCGTTGATTTTGTTCCTGGAACAATTTGGAAATTTTACTAAACTTTTTTTGGACAATTTTTTTTCGAAAAGTTACAAATCAAATTTTCTTGGAAAAAAAATTGGTGGCCTAGAAAACTTAAGTTGCAAAAGTTAGGCCACCACTTCAAAATGGCCTAGAAAAAACACTTGGTGAATTTTTGACCATTTCTGTGTCAAAATAAGCTGATGGCCTAGAAAATTCAACTTGCAAAAGTTCGGCCACTATGCTAAAATGGTCTCAAAACGACCTGGCATGCCCCTGGTTTGTTTTTTATGTCATTTTGCAATGGCGGACTAACTTTTGCAANTTGAGTTTACTAAGCCACCATGCTGAAATGGCGTAGAAATGGCCTAGCATTTTTTTTGCATTTGCAAAGGTTCTGCCATCATGTCAAAATGACCTAGAAAACACACCAGATGAATATCAGGCCATTTCTGGACTATTTTTTACATGGTGGCTTAGAAAACTCAAATTGCAAAAGTTAGGCCGCCGTGTTTAAATCAGGGCTGGGCGAGCAATCGGATTTCGTGGAAAACGTCACTTTGCAACCTGCGGCGCGCCCACGTTTTATTGATTAGACAATAGAACTCCTAGAAATGTCAAAAAGTGAAAGAGGAGATAGATTTTTTCTGTAAAAAACTTTCAAAAATGACCATTTTTGACATTTTTCTTCCGGAAAAGGACCATACATGAATCTATAAGCACTAATTAATTTTTAAAGAATGATTTGAATCATCTTGGAACTCCACAAAATCAGATAAAAAATTCTGAAATTATGGTTTTAGATCTGCAATTGTGATCGCGCCAAACTTTTTTTCTGTAGGTCAAAAATTAATTTGCAGTTTGGAAATGTTCTGTGAAAGAGCGTGGACTTTAAAAAAATTTCGACTTAAAAAATTTCAAAAAATCACCTTAAACTGCGTATCAATACACAAATTCGATGCCACATGGCGTATCTCTCCCTCAGCCGACGCTTTGGGCTCAATCGCCGGATAGTACTTATCCTGATCGAATGCGATCTCCTTCATGAACCAATCGAACGATTTGCATTGTAGTTTCTCTCGAATTCCCTTCATCAATTTCAAATCTCCCGCGTCCGCATTCCCGATTCCAGGCCTATGTTTATAGAGGGTCTCCTTATATTCATCCATCCAAACTTCAGCCACTCGTTTGTAATTCCTGAAATTAGTGTGTCATAATTTTCGGAAAATCCGATATTTCCGATTTTTCAAATTTTTCAAATAGGTCATTTTAACATGGTGGCCGAACTTTTGCAAATGGATATTCCTAGGCCACCATGTCAAAATCGTCTAGAAATGGTGAAATATTCATCTGATGTGTTTTCTAGGTAACTTTGAAGTGGTGGCCTAACTTTTGCAGGTTGAGTTTTTTAGGCCACCAACTTTTTTTGGACTAGAAATGGTGAAATATTCATCTGGCATGTTTTCTAGGTCATTCTGACATGGTGGCCTAACTTTTGCAAATGGATTTTTCTAGGCCACCAGTCGATTTTTTTTTGTCGATTTTCAAAGTCGAAAAAAAAACTCTACCTGGACACAAAATCGCCCATCCCGGCATTCTTAAACGGAGCGTATTTGCATCGATAGATATGGGCTACACGGGAGCAAGGCGCATCGACCATCTTCCCATGACATTGCCAAACCTTGAAGCTAAGCTCGTATTGCTCCCCACCCCAAATATCCAATCCCTCGTCATATCCACCCAATTCCCAAAACCATTTGGCGGAAATTGCAAAGTAGCCGCCAGCCATAACTGGGGAATCGAACGGTTTTGTAGGGTTCTCTCGGTCCTTTTTGGTTAAAGGCAGACGCTTATAGTTGAAGGCCCAATCGAAGGATCCTCTGGCTCCTTCGTCTTGTGGGCGGATCTCATAGGTTTCACAGTCTATGACATCCACGAATGGGCAGACTACAGTACGATAATCGTCAGCTATTGGGTCCAGGAGGGGCGGGAGCCAGTTGTAATTGCATTCTGAGTGGGCGTCGAGGAAGATCAGAATCTCGCCGGTGGCTTCTTGAGCGCCCAATTGACGACCACGGATTAGGCCTTCGCGTTTTCTGGGAAGCGAGCGAAGTTATGGCACAATTTGTCCGTAGGGCGCAAGCAGGCAGAGGTAGTAAGCGGCGCGCGCGACAGTGACAGCGCCCTGTCGCGCCAGCCGCTGATCACCTCCAGCTGAGCGCGCCTCCGGCTGTAGCTCGCTTCAAAATGGAGCTAGAAACTTGATTTTAGCACTAAAATGTGGGGAAAATGTTCAGAAATAAGGTGGGCAATGTTATGCGATTTTCAAGTCGAAAACTTGTGATTTATAACTAAAAATTGATAAAAATTCGAAAAATTACAAAATTTGAAAAAAATAACCATTTTTAAAATTTTGGATTTTTCTGGAAACTTAGGATCATTTTGGGTGAAAAATATGCGATTTTTAGGTATAAATTTGACGATTTATTACTAAAATTGATGAAAAATTCGAAAGTTCGATCATCTTGAAAATTTTCAAAAATTCAAAAAATCAAAAAATTCCAAACAATTCGCAAATTTCAGAAAAATTGAAAATTCGTAAATTCGGAAACTCAAATTTTTTTTGAAATCCAAATTTCGAAATTTGAAAAATGAGAGAATTCGAAAACAAAAAAACTCGAAAATTCTAAAAATTCAAAAAATCATAATTTAGTGGAAAAATCAAGTTTGTAGCTTGATTCTAAAGCGAGTTACTGCACAATCTGTCCGTAAAGCGCAAGCAGGCAGAGGTAGTGAGCGGCGCGCGCGCGACAGTGGCAGCGCCCTGTCGCGCCAGCCGCTGATCACCTCCAGCTGAGCGCGCCTCCGGCTGTAGCTCGCTTTAAAATGGAGCTAGAAACTTGATTTTTGCACTGAAATGTGGGGAAAAAATTTAGAAAAATTTCCAGCATTTTTAGTTCCAGAATTGCCATTTTTCGAGATTGAAAATATGATTTTTTTCATGAAAAATTCAAAATTTTTGACGATTTTTTAGCAATTTTCAAACACAAATTTCTCCATTTTCACTCACTTTGTTCTCAAAATCTTGACAATATGATCGATTTTGTTCTTCTTCAAAAAGTCTTCCAGCGGTTGTCGTAGTGCTGGTTTCTCACTGAAATCATCAACCAAAATGATTTCTTTCAATAGTTCAGGTGGCGATCGATTGATTACAGAATACACGGATCGGAGGAGGGTGGAGTTGTGCTGGAAATCCAAATTTTTTGGGATTTTTGTGCTTAAATTGAGCATTTCTGCAGAATTCTGCTCGAAAATACGCGATTTTCAGCTAAAAATTGACGAATTTTGAGATTTCGTCCATTTTTTGATTAATTTAGTAATTGAAAAAAAACAAAAAATTTGGAAAACTCGACCTAAATCTTTTATTAAAAAATCTGAAAAATCTGGAATTGAATGCAAATTTTCTGAAATTTCAGCCATTTTTGGGTCAATTTTTCCCAATTTTCAGATTGATTTCCGGCATTTTTAAGATTTATTATCGGTTCTCGCCACGTGGCAAATATAGGTTTTCAGCCGAATTTTTCAAATTTTCGAAAATAAACACATTTTAGGTCAAATGATCGCTAGTGAAATGTCAAATTTTCCGGATTTTTGGGTCAATTTTTCCGATTTTTGAGTCAATTTTTCTGCTTTTACGGGTCATTTTAGACCCCTTTGCCACGTGGCAAGATCGCTAATTCTCGAAAAATGACCTGAAAAATCGCTAAAGAAATCTCGAATTTGCCACTTGGCAAATTCGAGATTTGCCTATTTGAATGCAAATTTTCAGACTCTTTTTGGGTCAATCTTTCTCAAGTTTTAGCATTTTTTAGGTCATTATTGGTTCTTGCCACGTGGCAAAATGGTTTTTTTCAAGATTTGGTCGATTTTCCCGGATTTTTGGCTTAATTTTTTGGACTTTTGGGTCATTGACTTGAAAATTCGCTAAAGAAATCTCGAATTTGCCACTTGACATATCCCTATTTCGGCCGATTTTCCTATTTTTTGGGTCAATTTATCCGAATTTTTTTGGTCTTTTTAGCCCTTTGCCACGTGGCAAATGAGTTAATTTCTCTAAATTCCGCACCTCTTCGTGAAACGGAAAAATGACGGAGACCGTCGGCAATTTTGCCGAATACGTCATCTTTTTGCACTCCTTGTGTCGAATATCCTTAATCGATCGATTCAGCGAGATCATGTCCGAAATATAGGCGTTGTATCCATTGGCTTTGTACAGTGAGAGCTAGAAAATTTACAAAAATCCAAAAAATTGGAAAATTTTGAATTTACCGCCTCCTTTTCGGTCTCCTTATCGTCGGGAAGCTTGACAGGCTTGCCCCACTCGCCTGGACCCTCCCGGGCTTTGTCTTTTTCGTAGGCCACCTCGTCTTCCCATTTCTAGAAGATTCCCGAATTTTTTTAGAAAAATTAAAAAATATAAAAAATTACAATTTTCTCATGCCCTCGATACTTTTCAAATGGGTCCAGCGCCTCGTCACCCAGTGCTGCTGCCGGCTTTTGCTCTGGAAACTTTCTAGAACCTTGTGGCAAATCTTCTGAAAACTCACGGAACACTGGAATCTCCTCGTTTAGACGTGGCGCATCGTTCGATACAGCCACATAGGAATAGATAAAATAGAGGAAGAGAAGCAGCGCGCAGTACTGTATGACCCAATGGTGCCGCCGGCTTAAGTATCGGCTTAAACCCATTCTGTTCTGAAAACCGATAAAGTGGGTGACCATTTTTGTAAAAAGGAAAGGGAGAAAGACAAGAGTAAGCTAGATAATCCACGAGATAAAGCAAATATTGCATGCAAAAATGGTATTTGAGGGGCTTGCACATGAAAGAGATACATTTGCCGCTATGTAGTTGCCACGTTGATGCGCCAACGCGATGTGCACTCTCGTTTTCTCTGCCACCCTCCCCGCTCTTCTCTCGCAGGCAGCATGCCCTTTGTTAGAAGGGAAAAAGAACAACTATCGAATAGACGACGAAAAAGTTTGAAACCTTGACATGTCACTTAACTAAAGGACTTTTAGTAGAGGTCACATCCCCTCATAACCCATTCTTGGAAGAAGTCTCCGACAGTTTTGAGACACTTCAGCACAATTCTATTTTCGTGTTTTTTTATGTTTGCCTGTTAGGTATTTTGCGAATATGGGAATACCTGGAGTAAAAAAAAACAACAAATTTTGTCGAGAACAGAAAAACATTAAATATTGACACAGTTTTATTCGGCATGATTCGAAAATGAGAACCATGTGAACAAAATAACAACAACTTAGTTCTTGTAGGCTCTGGAAGCTCTGCGTCCACGAGCGCGCTCGAACTTGCGTCCCTTGGATCTGACGTGTGGCTTGGTGTGAGAGTGTGGCACTCCTGGAGCTGGTCCGAAGTGCTTCTCGGCTTCGCGAGCTGAACGTGGTCCCTGTAAAAATAGAGAAATATGAAGGAAACGAACTCAGCCAACTGTGACGGGGGGGATCAGGGGAGAAAACGCAATTTGGAGAATCGGCGGGACCCCCCTGGGCACGAAATGACACCAGGGAGTATCCGCCAATTCTCCAAAGTGAGTTGTCTCCCCTGATCCTCCACCAGTTTGATGAGAAATAGTTACCTGGAGGAAGACGGTGTTCTCTCCCTTTGGTGATCTGAGGGCAAGTTGGTCAAGGGTGATGATTTCTCCTCCGGCGGCAAGGATTCTGGCGCGAGCTCCCT
>NC_013487.2:2945370-2975909 GCF_000004555.2 Caenorhabditis briggsae | reverse complement strand
CGACGCCCACTCAGAATGCAATTACAACTGGCTCCCGCCCCTCCTGGACCCAATAGCTGACGATTATCGTACTGTAGTCTGCCCATTCGTGGATGTCATAGACTGTGAAACCTATGAGATCCGCCCACAAGACGAAGGAGCCAGAGGATCCTTCGATTGGGCCTTCAACTATAAGCGTCTGCCTTTAACCAAAAAGGACCGAGAGAACCCTACAAAACCGTTCGATTCCCCAGTTATGGCTGGCGGCTACTTTGCAATTTCCGCCAAATGGTTTTGGGAATTGGGTGGATATGACGAGGGATTGGATATTTGGGGTGGGGAGCAATACGAGCTTAGCTTCAAGGTTTGGCAATCCTGATCCTCCACCAGTTTGATGAGAAATAGTTACCTGGAGGAAGACGGTGTTCTCTCCCTTTGGTGATCTGAGGGCAAGTTGGTCAAGGGTGATGATTTCTCCTCCGGCGGCAAGGATTCTGGCGCGAGCTCCCTCGGTGACGTGGAGAGCGGCGAGCTGAAACAAAAGTGAAAATTAGATATTGATTCGATAGCTTTTTATGAGCAATCAGAGCTAGGAAATGGAGATATTTAGATTTTTTCTATCTTTCATCTTTGTAAACTGCAGAAATTTCAGAGAAGAAAAAACTTACAGAGATCTTTGGAACCTCGTAGAGACGGGCATCATCGGTGACGGTGGAGAGGGTAACAACGGTCTTCTTCTCGTTTCCGGCCTGCTTGACGACGCGAGCAACCTTGGCGAGGGAGAGTGGCTGACGGTTGCGGCGAGACATACGGAGTCTCTTCAAGACGATGGCGTTGAACTTCTCTCCAGTGCGTCTAGCGAGGAAAGCGTAGAGCTGGAAAATTCGAATATTTTGTTGGCTTCTGACGAGCAAAAATCAATAATTTACCTTGGACAGAAGGCGGAGATACGGGTTCTCACTCTTTGGGGCCGTTCTGCGGGCGACGCGATCATGCTTGTGGCTGATATCAATACCCTAAAAAGTTGAAATAGTTAATTTTCAAAATTCCACCAAAGAAATTTGAAAAACTCACCATGACTAATGAGTAGGAAGATGTACCCTGCAAGAAAAACGATTAGAACTGCAATTTCGAACAAAATTTCAGAAAAAATTGCAAAAATTTGGCAAAAAGCACCAAAATCCAGCTGAAAAAACTCGAAAAAATTTTAGGAGAGAGACTTTTCTCTCTTGCATACTTTAAAGGCGCATGCCGATCGTGGCGAGACCCAAGCGGGAGAGCGGAGTGTCGTAGTGCGCGTTGTTTAGCGGCAGCGTGGCGCCGCCCACATTTGAGAGCGGTTTTGGGGGAAAATATAGGGAAATTCGTTGAATTTTGGATTAAATCGCTGAAAATATGCTGAAAATAGTGTAAAAATTCATTTTTAATAAAAAAATATCGAAAAAATCCAGCATTTTATGAGAAAAAAACGAAAAAATAAAATTTTTTTATTAAAGTTATGATTTAGCAGTTTTTTCACTTTTCTTCTCCGATTTGAAACTGTTCCCGGTACCAGCACCACCTTGAAGAACCGCTCGAAACTGCTTCTGAAGCCGGCGCCGACGCATAATGGCCAACACATACTGCACGTTGAGAATAATGAATGGAACCACGAAGAATAGATGAGCAAGCCTGTAAAGTCAATTTCTGAAGCTGAAAAAAGCCTAAAAATACCAAAATCCTTCTCCTCGAATCACAATTCTCTCTTGATCTCGGCAGTGTTCATGATGGCTCGTTTGTTGGAAAATTTAAAATTCGCGCGTTGAAAAATTCGAAAATTTGAAATTCTAAGTATAGCATGACCCAAAAATGTGGACTTTGGAAAAATAAACAACTAAAAAACCTAAATTTAAAATTTCAATTAGAAGAAATCTCTGATCATCTAATATAAAATACCACCCATGGGTATATTTACTCTCTCCTTGATGGCACAAGGAGGCCAATGACCGAGTTCACACATTGTGTAAAATAAAAATTTGTGTTTGACAAGAAAAGAAAAAATAGAAAAAAAATCTGGATACAAATTCTTGCAAACAAAGAGCACACACACCGAAGGGCTTGTTTGAAATTCAAAGATTCCTGTTTGACACCTTTTTTTCGCCCCCGCAAATTCGCTAATGGACGAAAAGAAACCTTTTTTTTTTCAAAATTCCCGCTAAAATTTGTATTAGAAGACCAAAACTCAGAATTTTACAATTTTTTTTGCTGGTGGCAAAATTCATGTGTTGACTGAGCCTCTCTATTATTTGTACGTTTTTTATTTGAACGGCGGTACGTCAGAAGCTAGAAAAAAAATGGTTGGGATATGTGTGATGACAAATTCCACGTAGATTTTGGCTACAGAAGCTGAGCAGCGCGCGACGCGGCAAGGTTTATCACCTTCTTCCGGAGGCAATGCGAGTGTTGAGGCTGTGGCGCAAACGGCAGCGCGCGCGTTTTGAAGCGGGAAGATGAGCAAAATGCGTATCGCGAGCAAAATGCGTATCTTACTAACTGGCCCTATAAAAGGTCCACAATTGAACAATCGCGAAGAAATTCTTGTTTTTTATTTTCCGGACTTCTTTTTCTTATTTTGGATACTTTACTTCTTTTTTTCGTCGTTTTCTACGCAGTTTTTGTTCGGAATCTATTAATTAACATATAATACTATACTAGAATATTGTGCAACCATGAATGTATCGTTATGTTTGCAGAAAAATAGAGAAAATGGCCGGAAGACAAAAGTCGGAAGCAAGAAGCCGAAATTTCGAAAAACTCTGGAAGAAGCATTGCTTCTGTACTTTCAAAAGGTAAGAAGCGTCCAGATTTTTAATCTAATTTTTACAGGGTGCCAGAAAATCTCAATTTTCCTGTATGTCGACTGGGCACTCCGGAAAAATGCAACTGAGAATGAGGAAGGAAAAAGTTCTGGAACAGTGGGTAAATTTGAAAACGAATATCAGAGAAAAAAGTTGATTTCAGACGGAAGTGTTGAGTTCGCGGATTTCGAAAAAAATGTCCAGTCGATAACTTGTGTCAGAGGTATAGTACAAAAAGAATTGTGAGCTTAAAATCTAGATAATTCATTTCAGTTACTTCGAAACTACAATCAACATCATCTTCTGCTCATCGTCATCGACTGAGGCAAAAATGGACAAAACGAGAAGCTCCGATGCCGTTTCAGCCAGTACGACAACAGCGGAAGAGAATAATATAACTTAATTAATTGTTTTTTCGCTTTTCATTGTTTTTTCTGTGTAATAAACAATTTTTAGCAGCTGCTAGCTTCCAGATTCGAAATAATATATGCCAATTATTGCTCTCGCGACAAGCCAATTGTAGGAGATTTGCTCGCGATAGGGCGAATATTGGTCGTTTGCGGTGGCGCGTTCGCGATTGGTTTGTAAATGGCCTGCGGCAGGCATGTTCCGATGTACCCATGGCCACTTTCCGCGAACAATATTTCACCTATTATAGACGCTGCGCGAATCACCTGTGGGCGCAGCCGGAAAAGCGCGCCGTTTCGGTGCGACAACACATTGGTTCAAACCCGAGCTTGGATTTTTTTCTTTTGTCTGTTGTATCTAGAATAGTATTCAACTGCTTTTTGGTCTAGGATACATCCCAGCCCATGTGATCTTATTGAGCGTACTCTAAAAAGAAGTTCCCAAACTTTGTGCTTCCGTCTGCTACCATCCATTGGGGCAACATTTGTTGACATCGGGTTTTTGCTCACCCTCGAAAGGGGTGTGTAGTACTTACAAGTTGGCACACACATACATTCCCTAGGTGAGACAAACAAAAAAGTACGAGTTCACATCCCCGCCTATATAAAGGCCCCCGAAAGATAGAAGGAAACATCACAACGATTAATCGAATCATGTTGGGACTCATTTTTCTAGCGATCGCTGGCTCACAAGCTATGCCAGTGGCTGGTCCCAACTACGACAATATTCAATATCTTCATAATTTTACGTTAACCTATTCTAACAACTCGCTGGAGGGAATGGGAGCCATTGATAATGGTAAGTGACTTTTAGAATTTGAAATTAGAATTTTTACATTTTTCAGCCACCGATGTGAACAGTCAAATGGCTCAGAGTTTGAAGTCAGCTATCAATCTTGCTCTACCCGGATATCTAGCCTCTTCAAGGAACTCCTCTACGTCTTCTAGTGGAGTCATGGGATCTTCTACTACTGTACCAATGACATCTAGTACTAATATGGTGAGTGGAGCGCTCTTTCTTAACCCCTATTAACCTAATTAACTGAAGGTCCAGTAGAACGCACTTGCCTAAACTTCACTTTCCTATATTTTCTATTTTTAGCCTGAAAGACAGAAGCGACAAGTGATGGCCACCTCCACCACCATGGCATCTGCTCCTGGGCCATTCGGGGATACTGTAGCCTCTGGATCTTCTGGATCTTCTGGAACCCAAAGATCGTCTACCCTATCCCCTCTAGGCCCCGCCTCCACCACCCAACCCTATGGCACCGACGAGGAGTTCTACGCTCGCACGGATCTCGTCCACTTCCACGTGGACATTAATGATCTGGAAGGTTCTGGAGCAATCTGATCCTGGAATTTTCTCGTCTGGTCTTTTTACAATTCTCCACACACTCCCTCGTTGTCCCTGAATCTCATTTATTTTCTACTTGGAATTTTGTCCAAGTGTTCTTTTTTTTTTTTAAATAAAGCAATTTGAAAACCACCATTTGCTACCAGTCGAGCTTCTAGCTTTGACCCAGTTTATCTTGGTTGCTATGAAAAATATCAAAAAGTGAAAAACTAATAAAATATTCATCATAATATAAGCTAATTTTTATCAGTCGACTACTTTTTGATATCTTTTACAAAAAATGAGATATGTGAGCTCAAACTTGTGGGCCCGCTTGGTGGGGCTTGTTGCGTCGCTGACCAAGAACTTTGACAAAATTTATCTCGTTTTCCGTAGGAGGTATCAAAAAGTAATCAATTGACAAAACGTTTACCATAATATCATCTATATTTTATTAGTTTACATCTTTTTGGTACCTCTTATAGGAAATGAGATATATAATCCCAAACTTGTGAACCCTTTGTAGCGCCACCTATGCCACCGACTCAGTGTCAACTTGGACCCAATTTATCTCGTCTCCTATGAACGATATCAAAAGTGGTCAACTGAGAACATTTTTATCATAGAATTGCAAACATTTTATCAGTTGACCACCTTTTGATATCTCTTACAGGAATCGAGATATAAGAGCTCAGACTTGTGAGCCTACGCTATAGAGGCTATCACAGGTTTTGAAAGACGTATATTGAATTGAAAGCAAGTTTATGACCCGATCGTTCGTATTATTTACATGATTAATGACTCCAAAAAGTATTGAAACTAAAAAAACTAGACGAAACAGTAATCTCTTTTATTCCAAGACCAACAAGACAAGAGAGATCATAAAAACTACAGTAATCTTCCATTCTCTCTTCGTTCCTCCTTTTCTGGTCCGATTTCTTTTGAAATACGGTTCTTCGAAATCCCGAGCCTCCTCATCAAACAAAAATTCAGGAACGTAGTCAGTTGATGGTTCAGGACGCGGTGTAGTTCTTGCAGTTGTTGTTGTGGGGATTCCAGGTTTAGTCGGTTTTCTGAAAAGAAGGCTCAATTTGAATTAGTAGTATTTTGTGGTACTTTGAAAATCCTATTTTGTCTGAGAAATCTGAGAAAATGCATGGATTGGCCAATAGATCCCAAAATTTTTGCGAAAATCGAAAAAATGCAAAAATCGGAAATTTGGAAATTTGCAAAAAATATCAAAAAAATTCAAATTTCGAAAAATTTCAAAAAATCGGAAAATCGGAAAAGAATCGAATCCTTGGAAAATACTGAGATTGCAAAAACTAGAAAATTCGCCAAGTCCAATATTAGGAAAAATCGAAAAATTTGGAAAACTTTGTAGAAATTTTGAATTTCTATTACATCCAATTGATTTGGTCCGAAAAATTAAATCGAAAGAAGTTATGGACAAGCCAATATAACTCACCCTGGACATACACGGACATAGTCACAAAGTCCTATAAGAAAATCATCCAAATCAGTGACCGCGAACTTGTTTTCCTTATCACTGATAGCTGAATACCAATCTATGACATTTTTTGTGTCATTTGGAATACACATACACTTGAAACCAAATCCAAACAGTATTGGCCTTGCGTCTTTGGTCAGAAATGGCATACTGACTTGGTTCCTGTTCTGGAATTTCTTGTAGTCCTGTGTTTGATTGTCTGGGGACCAGCAGAATCTATTATCACAGCGCTCAATATGTCCGTCTTGAGCCTCATACTCATATTTGTCCTTTGTGATGGGAGATTTCTTTGAGAGAGTTTTCACCGAAAAAACTGATTCCGTTTTGTCAATGGAATCATAATAGTTGTAGTCTAAAATATTTTAAAAATTTTAACTTCCGAAATTTTCTAAAATACCTGGAATACAGACATATGGAATATCAATATCTTTCTCAAACTCTACAATGATAATTCCATCGGTTTTGTCTTCCGTACACCTTTCATAATACAGCGCCTTATCCCATGTGAAACTTTGCCTTTCGCCATTGCTCTTTGTGAAAATCAACCACGGTTGAAGATTACCGTTGAAAAAATCCATCATGTCCGGTGATCTGTAACAAATAAAACACTTTGAATTTTCAAACAAAATTATCTGACGGAACAGTCAACTCCTCTTCCTGGCACTGTTATTAAGTGCTTTGGGTACTCTTTTACGATTTCGGACGATATAATAGCATGTCTTGGAGATATCAGTGCCGCTTCGTATCGAAAATTTCCTTTATCGTTATTTCCAAAAGTAAGACGACCGATCCACCAAGCAGCGGAAGTGGTGTAGTGGGGAAGAGGGACGGAGGTACCTGACTAGGGTTAGGTTCAATCCCCCTGTCCTGAATATTTTTTGTTTTTTATCTGGTTCCCTCTGGAAGTCTCAAAATTTTAAATAGTTATTTTTTTGAAAAAATTTTTCATTTCAATTTTAATATTTTTAGAAATAATAATACTTTTTGACATAATTCGAAAAAATTTCTGGAAGCAACACTAGAAAGTCTTCCCTAGGCGTAGTGTTAGTCAATAATATACCCTAAACAGGTTTATTTTGCGGTTGGAAAAAATAAATAAATGAGTAATTATGTAAATCTATGTTTTTACAAGTTTTGAGTGCTTCTAGAGATTTATCAAAGAGTTACGACCCATTGAAGTTTGAACAGAAATTGCTTTTTTGTGATTTCTAGAGGAATATGGGCTACGAAATCTTGCGAAAAAACTCATTTTATCGTTTCTCTACGTTCAGGCTTCATTTTAGCACATTTTAAAATTTTGCGAAAATTTGAAAAAATTCCAAAGGAGGTACCACATAGCGACATTTTTTCAACAAACAATTTTTTTTGAAAAATGAGGAAACTTTCTCAGATTATAGAACAACATAAAAAGTACGATTAACATTCGAAAAATCCCGAAAAGCTGTTATTAATCCCTTCAAAAATTTACTCTAAAAGTGAGAAATTAGCACTGAAATCACTTTCAGTGCTCATAACTTTTTTCACAGGGCCGGGGTTGAAAAACTGATTTCAGTTCTGTAATCAGCGTGTCTAAAAGTACCAATCACAAAAGTTTGAGAAAATTCTCAACGCTTTTCTGAAAACAAACACTTCTCTTGTAACAGAAATTCGTTCCATACCGTTCACTAACCGTCACTTTTACCCACTTTATCTCGTTTTCTGTGACAGATATGAAAAAGTGGTCAACTGATAAAATGTTTATTAGGTTACGGTAAAAACTGTATCAGAAGGGCCGGCCCTTCTATTTTTACCTTCGGAGGGCCCTTCTATTACAGCGGCCCTTCAATTAGAGCAGGTTCTTCTATTTTAACATTTTTGAAATTTTTCATCGGAGAGTTCGACGAACTCCCGTTTGAATGTTATAAAAATCTATTAATTACAATGATATAAAAATAAGGGAGATTTAAAATTTTCTGGGAAATTGAGGAATTCCGAGAAAATTTTCAATTTCAAACATCACATTTTGAATGGAGACCGTTCTATTAAAGGAGCCCTTTTAATATAGGTTTCGCAGTATGCTAAAGGTTTTTTTAGTTGATCACTTTTTGATACTTCTCACAAGGATCGAGATAAATTGGGTCAAAATAAGGGATCCAAATTTCGCTGTTAAATGAGCTGCAAGCTCATCTTCCTACAAGCCAAACTTACGGCGGTGGAGTACTACATTTTTCCAGTCGATTTTGGTTCTCTTTTTCGTTCAATCTGCTAATCGTTTTCACTACTTGGCCATCACATCCAACGATCATCATCACCAGCACAAAACACAATAAGAATCGAAGTTTCATCTTCTTCATTGCAAATTGTATAGTTAATACTTTTTGCTATCAATACTGACTGAACTATTTGGAGTGCGTTGGCTAGACAAAGCGCCTCACCCAGTGTCAGTTGAATCAATTTAGGTCAAGTTCACGGTTTATTTAAAGGTGGGGGGACAGGAGATTTTTCGGAGGTGTTTTGGAGTTAGGGTATGCATTCTACCGTGACGGTGTACAACGCTTAAAGGGGGACTCCGACCAAAAATTTTTATTGCATTAAAATGTGTTAAAAGTTATCTAATCCGAATATTATTGCGAAAAAATTTTAAAAAAATCCGAAATCCCCGAAAAACGGCGTTGAAAAGGAAGAAAATTCAAAAAAAGGTGCCGCCGGGGGACGAGGATTTTCAGTGAGAAACCTAGGCCACGGCACCTGACAGTTTTTTTTTCAAGTCGCCGACAGTGGTTTTTTACGTTTTTTACCTGCCGGACATGAAATGAAAAAAATCCGGAAAAATTGCCACGTAGGAAAGGCGCCCGCTGCCGTGGCCTAGGTTTCTCACTGAAAATCCTCGTCCCCCGGCGGCACATTTTTTTGAATTTTCTTTCAACGGCGTTTTTTGGGAATTCCGGATTTTTTTTGAATTTTTTCGCAATAATATTCGGAAAATAGATAACTTTTAACATATTTTAATGCAATAAAAATTTTTGGTCGGAGTCCCCCTTTAATGTCACTCTGCGTACAGCTGTCGTTCTCACCCTTATGAATGCAATCGGGCTGCCGCTTTCTCTTTGCCCTTAAAACTTAAAAAAAAAAGACGAAACAGTAATCTCTTTTATTCCAAGACCAACAAGACAAGAGAGATCATAAAAACTACAGTAATCTTCCATTCTCTCTTCGTTCCTCCTTTTCTGGTCCGATTTCTTTTGAAATACGGTTCTTCAAAATCCCGAGCCTCCTCATCAAACAAAAATTCAGGAACGTAGTCAGTAGTTGTTGGTACAGGACGCGGTGTAGTTCTTGCAGTCCTTGCAGTTGTTGTTATTGTTGCAGTTGCAGTTGGAGTGATTCGTTCACGATTCCTGTAATTTTGGCCTATAACTTCCTTCTACAAAAATTTTTTTCAGGAATTTTTTTCGAAGATTTTTGGTGAAAAATTTTAGATTCCCAAAATGATTTTTAGATGATTTTTAGTGGGTAAAAGTGGCAAAAATTAGATTTCCATACTCTTTATGTTTTTTACAAGCGTTCAAATGCACTTTTAAAAAGGCTAAAAACTAGAACTCACTCTGGACATACACCGACGTACTCACAGAGCCCTTCGAGGAAATCAGCCAAATCAGTGACCGCGAAGCTTCTCGGCTTTTTGATAACTTTGAAACCAAAGCCAAACAGTAATGGTCTTTCATCTTTGGTCAAAAATGGCATACTGACTCCCTTATCGTTATGGAATTTATTGTAGTCCTGTGTTTGATTGACTGGAGACCAGCAGAATCTATCATCACAGCGTTTAATCTGAAAAATTTTCGAGATTTTTTCTAAATAAGTGGCATACCATTCCGTCTTGTGCCTCATACTCATATTTGTCCTTTGTGATGGGAGATTTCTTTGAGAGAGTTTTCACCGAAAAAACTGATTCCGTTTTGTCAATGGAATCATAATAGTTGTAGTCTAAAATATTTTAAAAATTTTAACTTCCGAAATTTTCTAAAATACCTGGAATACAGACATATGGAATATCAATATCTTTCTCAAACTCTACAATGATAATTCCATCGGTTTTGTTTGTCGTACATCTCCCATAATAAAACGCTTTTCTCCATTGGGATCTTTGCTCTGTGCCATTTCTCTTTGTGAAAATCAACCACGGATCTTGATCCTTTCCGTTGGAAAATTCCAACAGCTCTGGTGCTCTGTAAAAAGAATGAAATACTTTTAATTTTCAAATAAAATTACTCAGAGGAACAGCCAACTCCAATGTCTTTCCGCACTGTTATTAAGTGCTTTGGGTACACTTCTACGATTTCGGACGATATAATAGCATGTCTTGTGGATATCAATGCTGCCTCAAATCGATAATTTCCAGATTTTTTTCCGCCAAAAGTAAGACGACCGATCCACCAAGTGTCGTTGCGAACGTACTTTTTAGAGAGACTAAAAGTATGAAGGTAGCGAGATACAAAAACAAAGTGACAAATGGAAGGTCCCCTGACTTTGACCCCTTCATCTTCCTTTTTATGACAGACATCAAAAAGTGTTTTACTAATAAAATGTAGTTCATATTCAGATAAACGTTTTGCTAACTGACAACTTTTTACTATCTCTCACAGGGACTTATATAAAGCTGGTCAAAGATGTCAGGTGTTGGCGCAGACAGCGTCACCAAGTGGGCCCACATGTTTGAGCTCATATATCTCTTCAAATGTGAGTGATATCAAAAAAGGGTCAGTTGACAACATGTAGCTCACGATATAATAAACATTCTGTCAGTTGACCACTTTTTGATACCTCTTACAGGAATCGAGATAAATTGGGTCAAAGTCAAGGGACCCAAAATTCGCTAATAACGACTTCCTACTGCCTTTTTGATGCTTTGAGAGACACCAAACTTACGGCGGTGGAATACTACATTTTTCCAGTCGATTTTGGTTCTCTATTTCGTCTAGTGGGCGAATCCTTTCCGGTACATAGCCTGGAGGATTTATGTCAGGATCAATAAACGCTTCACATCCAACGATCATCATCAACATCACAAAACACAACACGAATCGAAGTTTCATCTTCTTCATTGCAAATTGTATAGTTAATACTTTTTGCTATCAATACTGACTGATAATATGTGGAGTGTGTTGGCTGGAAAAAAACGTCTCGCTCAGTGTCAGTTGAATGGATTTAGGTCAAGTTCACGGTTTATTTCAAAAATAAGATAAAATTTCAAAAAATATGTCTTTTAAAAAGTGATTCTTTTCATAAAAATTTCAAAAACAGTTAATGGCGTTTCACATAATTTCCAGGGAAGATTCCAAACTCGCCGGTTCGCAGCGATGTACCAATGTACCATCCATCATCACACTTCTCCACTACAAATATGATATCGTTTGTGTACAGCTGAAGTTCGTCGTCTTTTTGCGGTTGGTACGGGTAGACGGCTCGGTACCTGTAGGCGAATGCGCTCTATTGGACGAAATAGAGTTATGGCTTACATTTCAGACCCTTTGGGAATTAGAGAAGCGGCGTTCATGAGGATATTGTTGTCTTTTTTTGTCGGAATTGTAGTTGTCGTAGGTTTCGGCTCGTCGTTCGGCTTTCTGTACTGCTCCAGAATAGGCTCTTCGTGTGGCGGCTCGTACTCGATTCGTTTCATTCCGTAGCTACTCGGTTGGTGTTGAATTGGGACTTGGTGTGGGGGTTGTGGGTTGGAGGGCCTAGAAAAATCAACTAACAAAAGTTAGGCCACGGCGTAAATATGGCCTAGAATTCGTCTAATACTCATCTGGTATGTTTTTAGTTCTTTTTCTCATGGTGTCCTAGAAAACTCACATTGCAAAAGTTAGGCCACCACTTCAAAATGACCTAGATTTGGTCTGATTTTCTAGGTCATTTTGAGGTGACTTTCGCAAGTTCAGTTTTCTAGGCCACCAGCTTTTCTTTGGCTTAGAATTGGTTTGGTATTCAGCTGATTTCTTTTCTAGGTGATTTGAATATGGTGGCCGAACTTTTTCATCTTGGGTTTTCTAGGCCACCTTATTTTTTAGGCAGAGAATGACCTAAAGTGACCCTGGTACGTTTCCTAGGTCATTTAACGCGGTGGCCTAGAAAACCCAGCTTGATAAAGTTAGGCGGCCACGTTAAAATGTCTTACAAATGACCTTAAATGACTCTGGTATGTTGTCTAGAGCATTTTTACGTGTTGGCTTAGAAAACTCAACTTGCGAAAGTTAGGCCACCACGGTAAAATGAGCCAGAAAACACGCCAGGGGCATGTTAGGCCATTTCCAGGTCATTTTGCCATGGTGGCCTTTTAGACCACCACTTTAAAATCTCAAATCTTACATCTGTAAACTGGTCTCCGATCCGGATGGCAAATCAAATCGAACTTTGTTATTTGGGACTACTGTAGCAACTGGTGGCTGCTGTTGGTGAACTTGTTGTTGTGGTTGATATGGTTGATATCTCTCCGACTGATAACTTTGCTGGGGTTGATACTGCTGCTCCATTCCTCCTCTTGGATTACTGTAGCTCTGATATTGATCCTCAATCTTCGGTGTCTTCGGTCGATTCGGGAACACTCCCTGGGCCATTGGAGGCTCTGGCGCATGTGTCTCCAGTGATTCCACATAGGAAGCCGGGAAGATTCCGACGATTCCGATTTGGTTGGATCCTTCCAACCAGTTGGAATCGATTTGTCGTCGGCGGGTCACGATTTCGCCCTGCAAATATGGAAATTTGAAGGTGAGGGAAATGAAAAAGTGCATAAAAATAAAGAAGAAATGCTTAAAACTAGTTTCGCAGACTCTACACAAAAAGAAAAAGAACATTTCCCCAGCGGGGTTCGAACCCTGGATGCCAGTTTTCAAGTCGACGATATTACCGGGTAAGCCAAACGGGTGCGGGCGGTGGCGCCCTTTTGAAGGTTATTATGAGGTTGGTGATACGTGGAGGTCACAGTCAGAGCGCGTGTGTACATTACCGCGTGTGTACATTTAGCTCAACTGGTAACAACTCCAACTTCTAATCTAGCATCCGGGGTTCAAAACCACACTGGCCTATTTTTCTTTTGCTTTTTGTCTGGAGCATAGAACACTGATTTTATGACTATCTAGACGCTTTTTTCATGATTTTTGAAGTTTCTCACCCTCTTCAAGCTCAATTCTGTATCACTTCTCGCTGTGAACGGATAGATCGCTCGCATCTTTTGACTATCCGACTGGCTTCCAGAATTAATTTGGACATAGGAATTCGGGAATATTCCACACCGTCCGTTTCGTTCTCCTTCCATCCAGTAGGCGTCGACGTCTCGGATGATGCGGATGATATCTCCGCGGTTTAAAGGGAGTTCTCTGGAAAATTCTGCGTTTTCAAGATTGTCATAAAAAAGTCCTACAATTAGATGTTGATAATGACTGATGGAACACTTTTATTTCTCCCCACCCTAACAGGTCATTTTTGATTACCTTAAACACTAGAATGCTTCCGAACCGCCAAGTTTGAGCTCATATATCTCATTTACTGTAAAAAAGTTGTCAACATATAAAATGCTTATCATAACATAAGTTACATTTTATCAGTTAATTATTTTTTTAAATCTCTCACAGGAACCGAGAAATATTGGGTCAAAGCTGTCTGTCGAGCGCAGCCGGCATCAGCAATTAGGTTCATATTTGAGCACACATAGCTCATTTTCTGTAAAAGATATCAAGAAGTGGTCAACTAACAAAATGTTTATCATAATATCTTCAACATTTTGTCAGTTAATATCTTTTTGATATCTCGTACAGGAACCGAGATAAATTGGCTCAAAATGTACCTATAAGCTGGGCGCTTGATACAGGATGAACGGTGGGCCATTTTTGTCCATTTCAGCCACTTTTAGTCCTTTTTATATCATTTTTCTAGGAAATCACAATTTTCTAAATCGTTTTCACTAATTTCCGCTATCAAAACCCACTTTTAAAAGGAAAAGGCTCACCTCGCACTTCTCGGCTCAAATTTATAAACCGCTGTAGCTGTGACTACCGGATTCTGATTCTGATGTTGTGAATAGTTTTGTTCAGGTGCTTCATTTGAAAAATCGTACAAAAGACTGTTCAAACGATCCATGTTGTTTTGAAGGGATGGAGTGGCGGATGGTCTGGAAATTTAAACATTTTTATTTAAAACGCTTAACTTTGAGGATATACAAAACACAGTATACTTTGTTAGATTATTTTGAAAATTTCAAAAGTTACTCAACAAAATTAGATCTTTGATTTTGTAGTTGACACTTTTTTGGTTAAAAATCATCTGAATGAGATACACCGCTACAAACCTACCAAGCCCCATAACTGAGGTCAGATGGGTGCAAAGCGGTATATCTCGAAATCTACTATGTTTTATAAGCATCTTACAAACTCACATAAAACTGTGTTTCCTATCCTTCTCCTTTTTCAACTCCTCTGCCAGTTTTTCTGCTTTCAACCTCAATAGCTCGTCCTCATTCGATTTTAAACCGACTTGATAGTTTTGTGGATCAGATGGGCCTGAAAAAGGGCTTCATTGGGCAATTAAGTCCAATCAGAAATTTCATAAAGATTACTGTATCGAAAAACTGATTTTTAGAAGTTTCGAGATTTTTAGGTTAATCAGTGATACACCTCGAACACACATCAAACTCATGCCTTTTGTTAGTCTCATCGTTGGCTGAGATTTCGATCGTTTCCACGTGGCATCGATTTGTTGAAGGAACTGATTGAGACTTCGAGTAGTCTCATCGAGGTTATTTGTGATACGGATTAGATCTGAAATTGTGGTTTTAATAAGGGTTATAGGAGAATCAAACTGTTAGAGAGGTTTAGGTTATTTCAAAGGAATATAGGGAAATGTCAAAAATGTTCTTTATACTGTGAAGTCTGCATTTTTAATATAGGTTTTACGGTAGTTTTGGCTATAAAATCCTTTAGAGGAGTCGAACTTGTAAACAAACTATAAAAACTGCTGACAAAGCTACACGGTCGCTACACAGTACACGCTCGTCATTTAAGCTACACGGCCGCATTCACTTTGACCTTAGTTATCTCGTATCCTATAACAGCTATCAAAATAGTGTCAACTGAAAAAATGTTTGTAATGTTATCAGCAACAGTTTATACCTAAGTTAACAGTTTTTTGATATCTCATATAGGAACTGCGATAATTGAGTTGAAAGTGGAAGTATACAAGATATGGATAGAACATCCAATATTCAAAAGGGAAAGTAACTTTTAGACTGGCTGAAACTGTGTTTTTTTATTCTAACATTTGATTCTAACACTTGATTCTAACGTTCTAATTATTGTAAGAAAATTTCTAGAACAAAAAAATTTCAGTTTCGTAAGTTTTATGTTAATCCACAAAATTTTTTCTAGTTGTTTTTTCTGTTTAACGGCGAAAATAAAAAATGAGAATATAAATTTTTACAAAATTCTGGGAAACATACATTTTGTTGTCAAAGGTTTATGCTTGTTATCTCTCTTCTAGAAAATGGAATATGAAAAATTCAAATGTTACATAGAGCAACTTCAAGTGTACAACTTTTTGAACTCCTAAACCTAAAATAAAAATGCTGTTTCACTGTGTCAATATTTTCAGACACTGCTATTTGCCTAGCTGGTAAAGTGGTGGGTTAGAATTTGAATTAAAATTAAGTAGCACAACTTTGACCAAATTTATCTCGGTTCCTGTAAGAGACATTAAAAATGTGCTAACTGATAAGATGTTGGTGATATTATGATGAACATTTATTTAAGTTGATAGATTTTTGATATCTTTTTTGGAAACCAGAAAATTTAGGCTCAAGTTGATAGGGCCCAACAAGAAAAATTCAATTGATGGACTTCTTAACTTCCGGGGATTTCATTCGTATCAAAATTATTTTTACTGTTCCATATCATTTTTGAAAGTATTGCCAATTTTTAGATACCGTAAAACCTCTAATAGAACGACACCCGGATCGTCCACTTTGAGCCTATATATCTCACTTCTTTTGAAAGATATCAAAAAGTGGTTAACTAGTAAAATGTTTATCAGGATATCAGCAACATTTTATTAGTTAGCCACTTTTTGATATCTTTCACAGAAAATGAGATATATAGGCTCAAAGTGGACGATCCGGGTGTCGTTCTATTAGAGGTTTTACGGTAATCAATTCTCGCTGGGGTGAATCTAAATTTAAAAATTGATGTTTCAGGTCCTCCTAATTTTTAAAAGTTTCAATCTTTATTACTATACAGCATCTACGGTCATCTACTGTACTGAACTAGCTTAAAGTTCAGAAAAGTTAATAACAACTGAGTATGAGCTACACAATTTCTAATTCCCAAATTCCCTACCCAAACTATTCTGTGACCTCTGTCGTTTCTCCTCTTTCATTTTCTTCATATTCTCATAAATCACATCCACATCCTTAAACTCTATATCCTTCCGGGGCCGGTCACACATCATACACGGCGTTCCATACTTGTTATTTTTCAACAGGCAATTGTTAAAAGTGCATCTATGCGGCCGTGGATCTTCATCTCGAAATCGATACGTTGGTAGATGGAAGTGCGGTGGTCGAGCGATGTATTTTCGATTTGTTGTTGTTTGTAGTGCACTTGTAGTTTGTGGTGGAGTTGTTGATGAGGAAGGCACACCTTGAAACAGTTAGAGGGTTATTGAATGTGCACACACATTTATACAGTAATCTATGGAAATGGCGGTCGGCCGCGGCCGACCGTCGCACATCCTTGAATTTTGTAGTTGACAATTTTTTAGTCTAAATTCATCCTAATGAGATAAGCCGCTTCAAAGTGCATAGCTCAGAATTCAGTGATAATGCTTGAAAGAGCGCTATATCTAACTTTTGAAACCTTATACAAAAAGTTGTCAGCTATAAAAATTTTGGTTTGGTGTACTATGAGAATTTCTTTCTTATCCAACAAAAACTACCATGAACTCACTCTTTTTCATTATTATATTATCCTAACGGTGATTTTCTTGTCAAAAAACTAGAGAATATAAACAAAAAAGGCTAGGAAAAACCCTTTCCTTATGCAGAAGACACATATGTTGCCTTCGAGAGAAAACGAGAGAGTGTGTAAAAAGAGAGACGGCAGACAGAGACGCGTTATTCAATTCACAGGGTACCGCCGGTCTTTTTTTGTCTTATTCATGAAGGCCCTTTTTTGAGTGAATTGAGTAGATTCAATAAAGCTTATGGGGCTCCGATGAGAAATGTAAAGAAAGGCTATCTTCAAGAAGACGAAGGTTGTGATCCCGGCCACGGTCGGCCGCCACGTGGACCAGCCAAACCTCAGCGACCCAATAAATCAAATCTTAAACTATGAATTAAAAAAAAACTGTAAATTTAAAGTTACCAATCAAGATATGTTTTATCACCTCTGAAATTTCGAAAGTGATTGGACACTTGACAGCCGAGCAAAAAAAATTTGAAAATGTCAAAAGTCAACTGAATATATTTTTGACCGGTACTGTATGTTATTCTTCCGTATAATTTCTAAATAACTTCTCATATTCTCCCTCCTTTAAAAACATTACTGCTTCACAATTTTCATATTATGAAAAAAATCATTTTCATCCAATAATACGTATTTAAATCACTCGAAAATTAGCAAATCAAATTATTTGGAAAACATCGAACTACTCATTTAGATTATGTTCTACTTCTAACTTTTTTTTTGAAACCAGAGGAAATTTTGAAGATTTTCTGTTCCATGAAGATGTCTTCACATTATTCTTTTTTCATTAGATAATGAATCTATTGTTTTTGTTCCAGCTCGATGGCTCAAAAGAAACAAAGTATAATGGAAATCATAATTTTAAGTTTTTTTTGCAATATTTAGAAACAGAAATTGTTGTAGAAACTAATACAAAAAAAACAAAAAAAATAATACAATACAAAAAAATTTCTTGAAAAATTTTTTCCGAGAAAATTATTTCTTCCATTTCCCTACCAAAGAATCGCAAAAAGGGTACGGTAGTTCCCAAAAAGTGTAAAACCGATAACTGTACACCTCTACGCAATAATGAAAAAAATGATTAGTTCTCTGTTATTCGGCTTTTTATTAATAAAACTGGCAAAAATTAAAATTAAGCTTTGTCAATTAGCGATTTTAGAGCAAATTCCTTTACAAAGAGAATTCCTGCTGACCATACATAAAGTAGTAATGCGATTGAAACATAATATTTTTTGTTAAAAAAATATTACTGTTTCAAAATATTGGTTAGTAGCTCTCACTGCACACACATTCCAATACATCGAGCACACAAGTTTTTTTAGAGTTCTCGGAATTTCTCAAAATTTCTTTTGTTCCTGTTTCACTGACTTTTTTATAGGCAGTATTGGCATACACAGTCGATTAACCATTCAGATAAGTGGTACCGTATTTCCTCTAATAGAAGCTTCCCAAACCGTCAACTTTGAGCTTGAATATCTCGATTCCTATGAGATATATCCAAAATTTAAAACTGATGAAATATTGGTGATATAATGATAAATGATTTACCAGTTGTCAAATTTTTATATATTTTACTGAAATCGTGATAATCGAGCTCAAACTTGGGTGGGCTTCTATCGAAGGTAAGCTCTTTCAAAGTACAAAAAGACGTAGCCTACCATGCTCCACAAAACTCCCGGAAATCTGCGAATCGTGGTGTGGCGATTTTGGCGACACGGATGGTGTGGTCCGATGATTCTGTTGGTGTAGGCTCTCCTGACTTCTTCTCAAGTTTCCAGTTGGGGTGGTATCAGCTGAACGAAAGTAAAGGATACAATTGAGGAATTCAAAAATTTCAAGTTTTTTAGTCACATTAAGAAACAGCAAATTTTGAAAGAGTTAAAGCATTTCTTTCAGGCTCAAAATTTCTGTTCCTTCAAAAGATATCGAAAATTGTCATCTGATTAAATTCTTATCATTATATCACCAATATTTTATCAGATGAAAAATTTTTTATATCTCTCATAGGAACCAAGATAATTGAGCTCAAAGAGCACGTATAGGATGGGCAGAATCAGGTATGTTTTTTTGAACTCTCGTTAAAAAGAGGTTCTAAATGACTACTTTTTCGTAGAAATGTCTAAAATGTTTTTACCAGTTTCATGTAAATCATAAGATTTTGATAGCTACAAGATTTTCAATGGGTAAATTTCCTATTCTGACTTTATATAAAAAATCAAAACCCATTTGACCTACGCGGTATACTTTGAGCTATATTTAATTCATAACTTCTGCTGTAATAGTCAGCGGTAAGTTAAAAAGTACTAAAAAAAGATTGGGAAAAATAGGAGGAAAAGTGCTTATTTTTGTTAAACTGTTATTTACTTTAGAATGTGGAAGAGATAGGAAAAAAAAGAAACAAAAGAATCAGCGAGTGTGCGAAACGGGTTTGAGTTTGAAGAAAAATAAGACAATGGAAGATAAGAATGAAGTACAAAACCTGACGTTTTGGTTAGTCCAGCTTATGACCACAAGAAGAAACAGAAAAAAAACAACTCTAGAACGCTTATTGAACTTTTAGCTCACATATCTCAAGTTCAGTAAATGAAGACAAAAATGTGTAAACGGATAAACTGTTGGTGATATTATCAAAAATATTTTATCAGTTGAACAATTTTTGATACCTCATATAGGCACCGAGATAATCGAGCTCAAAATACAAGTTTAGGATAAAGCTCTATGAAAAATTTTTATAATTGTTTTTGTTTTTTGGATGAAAAAGTTAATATAAACAGTTTGAAACATTTGTAAATGGTTTGTTTTCCGAAAAATTGTTATTTTTTTCTGAATTTTTCAGTAATTCGAATCTATGAGACTTTACAATTGTGTTGCAAAAATGTCGACCAAGCTTTCGTACATTGTTATTCATTTTTTCCGGGTTGTTAACAATAATAGTTGGAAACAGATAAGTTTGAAATTTAGTTTTGTTCACTTTTATTTATTTTCGTTCAATTAAACGAAAATTACAGTCTAACTACGATCATAATACAATATGAAGCAGAAAATCATGGGAAGATAAGCGATACAGTATAAAAGTTTGATTTTAATTGCGTTCACTTTATTTCCCTAGTTAATGAAAACGTTCCAAAACTAACAAGGGAGTTACTTGAGGGAGCAGGTTTAACTTTTTTTTGAAGTTTTGGGAGCAGATAGAAGAGCTTATGAGGATTCCAAATCTGTTTAAAAAATCAGCAAAATGCTCACGTGAACTGAGTTATGACCTATAAAAGTTTCCCTATGATTAAGCAATTTCTAGTGAAATTTTTTTCACGGAATAGTGTATTTCTTTTAAAACAATAGATTTCAATCAGCAGTGTGGTAAAGTGGTAAAATGGCAAGTTCAGAGGAGGAAGGTTGTAGGTTCAATTCTCCCGATCCCAAAAATTTTGCAAAACTTTTTTTGTTTTATTTTAAGCTGCCATAACTGGCTCTGGAATAAAATTTACGCAATCTAAACATGTTTTTCGGGAGTTTCTCGTTATGAATAGGCATTTTCCAGAATAAAAACAGGCATTTAATTTTTGAAGAAATTCACAAATATACATCTGCCAATATGCTTGGCTCACCATCTGCAATCAAAAAATGAGGGACGTTTTCAGAAACTTCAGAAACTTTGATGAATCTCGTTGATGTGGCTTAAAGTCCTTCTCTTTTCTTTGCGCATATTCCGTCAAGTTCTTCATGAACTTCTTGAATTGATATCAAAGTTTCTGAAGTTTCTGAAAACGCCTCTCATTTTTTGATTGCAGATGCTGAGCCAAGCATATTGGCAGATGTCAAGAATATATGTTTCCAGTAGTTTGTCATCGAATGCCACCGATGTGTTTAGAATCCTCAACTGTTTTTTCAATAAAAAAAACAATTGCATATTTGTGAATTTCTTCAAAAATTAAATGTCTGTTTTTATTCTGGAAAATGCCTACTCATAACGAGAAACTCCCGAAAAACATGTTTAAATTGCGTAAATTTTATTCCAGAGCCAGTTATGGCAGCTTAAAATAAAACAAAAAAAAATTTTGCAAAATTTTTGGGATCGGGAGAATTGAACCTACAACCTTCCTCCTCTGAACTTGCCATTTTACCACTTTACCACACTGCTGATTGAAATCTATTGTTTTAAAAGAAATACACTATTCCGTGAAAAAAATTTCACGAGAAATTGCTTAATCATAGGCAAACTTTTCTAGGTCATAACTCAGCTCACGTGAGCATTTTGTTGATTTTTTTAACAGATTTGGAATCCTCGTAAGCTCTTCTATCTGCTCCCAAAATTTCAAAAAAGTTAAACCTGCTCCCTCAAGTAACTCCCTTGTAAGAGAATTTTAATCTTCCTTATATATAAAACGCTAGAGGCGTCTGTCCGTCCTAATGTCCGTCTGTCAACTTTTGAAAAACTTGAAAAATAAATATAAATTTACGTGACTATTCAAGAAAAAGAAAAGAGTGAAGTGCTGAACCAGTAAAAAAGTAGATTAAATCGCGCCGAAGGCGCACCAGCTTGCTTGCGGTAAAAATATATGTTTCGATAACATTTCTAGAAGTTTCGGAAAATCAAAACAGTGATTGATGCATTGTTTGTTCATGGCTTTACAACATTAAATGAAATTTAGGAAACAGTGAAAAAAAACATAACATATTTTAGAACATACGTTCAAAAAAGGAATATTGAGTTACATTTGATTGAAATATTCAAAAAGTTAAGATTTATCTAGAACTTGTTCAACTTTGTAGCTAATTGACACAGAAAGGTGTGAAATCATATTTCGCTTCCAACTTTCAAATTTACGTTGAATTCTGTCCTTTATGTTTTGCAATTTCAATAATTTACTGTTACTGTAAGTTAAGATAATCATATGTATGATGAATAATACTGATTGGTCAGTAATTCATAAAAAAATAAATCAGTTGATACCCAGGACATTCCAGTGCTGAATTTTGCTTTTTTATCAATTTTCTCAACGAAAATTCAAAACCTGTGATAGAAAATCTCCTACACTTAGAACCACTTCATGTCGGTTTTTTTGAGTTTGTGAGAAATGTGACAAACTGATAAAACATTTTTGATAATATAATAAACATTTTGTTGATTGACTACTTTTTGATATCTCTCACAGGAACCGAAATAAATGAGCTCAAAGTAAATGGTGCCCTTCTACAGGTTTTTAGTCTACAGTAAGCTCAAAATAATCTTACATCAAGCTTACAATAATTTTTAAAAACAGGTATTACAATTCCACCCCGTCAGTTTCTGAATTTAAAAATGCATTTGATTATACACGCGAATTAGAAGATATAAGCGATCAACACATTAGTCAAAATGTCGAAACAGCACAAAAATATGCGTAAAATTAGTTGTCGGTGGAGACAGGCGAAAATGCAACACATAGAGAGAGAAGAAGCACATTTTGTCTATTTGTTTCTAAGGAAAAAAAGAGATAGAGGATGGTAGAGAGAGACGCAGGAGAGAAAATATAGAAAATATGTTTCTAAAAAGACCGCCCGTTATTCCTTGTTTACTCAGATCGCCCGGTGCCGAGACGCGCGTTGTTAAAACAACTTTGATCATCATCAGCACACTGATTTTGCATGATTTCGAGAATTATGGGGGAAGAGCTAAAGGGACATACGGTTTTGTATACGTATCGTAAATTCTTTAATAGAACGACTCCGAACACTTCACAATGAGTGCCTTTTTTGTTAAATGGGTTTATGACAACGAGAAGAAACAGAAAAAATACACCTTTTCCTCTAAATCGCACTTTGAGCTCAATTATCTCAGTTTCTATAAGAGATATAAAAATTTTGTTAACTACAGAAATGTTAGTGATATTATGATAAATATTTTATCAGTTGACAGATTTTTAGTATCTCTCACAGAAATTGAAATAACTGAGCTTGAAGGGCAACTAAAGGCTGTTATTTCACTTCAAAATGCGGACTACCATTATTGGAAATATTTTTACTGTTTCAAGTTTATTTTAATGAATGAATTGGATGACACAGTTATTGTCACTTCGAAACCGGTCATTTCGAAACCGAAAAAAACCCAGTCACGTAAAAATGAAATCGAAAATTAGAAAATTAAAGTCTTAAATTAAAGAAAAAATATTGCAGCATGTAAATTTCGCAGTTTCGAAATAACTGGTTTCGAAGTGTCACGCAGTTTCGAAATGACCGGTTTCAAAACGTCGCGGTTTCGAAGTGACGCGGAGCCATTTGGCGCCAATTTTGAACCGTACCGTGTAGAGCGGTAACTGAATGTGAGTAGCGACTCAAGGAACACCGCCAATTTCCGAGTTCGATAGAACCCGTTTCTTCATTTTCAAATTCACTGTTTCATTGTGTTCAAAAAAATTTGGGCTGGCGGGGTTTTTGTACTATGGAGTTGTTGAAAACTGCTATCTTTTCTGATTTCTTCAAGTTGCTCGGCACTGATCAACACTAACTTAAGTATGATACTATTTCTTACAGTTTCTATTAATAATTGATATGTTCTCTTTGAAGTTGATCAGTAGCGAGTGGTGCTATAATTCCTTACAAATGTTTCAGAACTGAGATCCACACATTTATTGATTACATTGATTTTTTATAAAATATTTTACCGTTATGTATGTCAGTGCGTCAAAAAGGAATTTTGATAGTGATATTATTTGTTAAATATCACTACTACCGAAAATTCTTTTTTTCAAAGAAACAGGCATACTTCGTACTTAACTTTAGTAAAATTTATTACAGTTTCTAGACAATATTATGGGTGGTAATACTTTTTCTCTGACGTCATTCTGTGAAGAGTTTAGCTATGAAAACTTTCAAATGTATCAGAAGTGAGATATTTTCAGATTATACTGCTCAGACAAGAATAAAGTTCCCGCCGGGGGGTTAAGGGAAGTTCCTGCTGCAGGGCAGCGGCAGGGACTTTTTTTTTAGCTTGCCGGCATGGACTTTCACGCCGGCAGGTAAATGCTTTCTGTTCTTTCCCCCTTCCTCTTCCAGGGCCTTTTTCATGAAAATTAAATGAGAATATTAACAAAATATAAGTTTTTATTATCAAAAGAAATTATTCTTATCTAACAACAATGGGGGAGTAACGAATGGGGCAGAAATAAGTGTTTCCATCAAACTGGATTGATAGGAAAGGAGATAAAACATCAGAAGTGGGGATCAATGTGAGACCAACTAGGTTAGTGCATTTAACAATAAGAGAGTCACAATTATTGTCAGCAAAAAGTTTAATTGACCTAGCCAAACGTTGCGTGTTCCGAGCTAATTTTGAAAAATCAAGTCTTAGAGCAGCTGCTGATCCATATTCTTCTATGAGCACGTAGCTCTGCCTCCTCGAATCATGAAATACGTAGCTCTGCCTCCTCGAATCATGAATAAGCATACAGATCCGAATCCTCTAGTATTTCTCCTTTTTCGAAATTTCATCAAATGCATTTGACTCTTCTGCGGACCCGGATGCGAAGATGATGTAGACTTGAACGGCTGATTTCGCACAAAAGCTCGATAACTGGAAAAAGATTCCAAAGTCAACGAACAAAAAATTCAGTGGAAAACATACTAAATTGACGATGAATCTTTGATGAATTCGTTCCATTCGGGGCTCCGCATTCGAATTTCTGCTGCTGACCAAAATTTGAGCATGATTGTTTTTTCGGTATGAAACATAAACACTTTGGACAAAAATGCAGAGTTTTTGGAGCGTGACTCATACGTCGGCGGTTTACTTCATCGAACACTTCTTTTGCCTGAAAATGACATTATGATCTGAATTAAAGTAGCTGGACTGACCGTGAAAGGCAGAGAACATTTTAGAAAATATTCGACGTTTGCGATTGCCATTTTAACTTGGGTTCGCGATAACCGGAGCATAAGGATAAACGAGACAAAGACGAGTACTGAAATCAGTTATAGGAATTTTGAAAACAATGAAGAAAACAACTCACTATCTTTAGAGCTTGAATCATTTTCGCATTCATTGTTTTCGGAAGCGAATTCAGTCTCTTCAAAAAGCTCCGTAAAGTTCTCATAATTTTTTTTTGACGACCATCAGAATCATCATCCAATAACTCCTCTGCATTGAAATATTCATCCTGATAATCATCTAGACAATCTCTTCCTATCCTTTTGTTTTGACTCTTGAGCAAGAAGTCTGCCAGTAGCGTAGATATCGAGTTTGTCAAAGTATACGAAACTCATAAGCCGATCTGGAATAGATAATTTAAAATCCTGAATTCTCTATATTGTTTTGTTCACCGGTGAGGGTAGTTGTGAGGTTATTTCCAGATTTGTTGAGGGTAGTTCCCGATTTGTCGTTTTTCGTTTCCCGATTTGTCGTTTTTAGGAAACGTAGACACAGATCCATTGTTGCAGAAACGACCGCGAGGTGTTTGAGGAGTCATTTTGGGATTTTCTGGAAAATATAAGGAAATTTGCAATGTCGGTGCAATACTTTTCCTTTTCAGAATGTACGCAGTGTCGGAACAAATAATTGTATATACCTCGTAAAAGAAATTTAGTAAAATAATAGACATAATCAATTTTAGATTTAAAACAAAATAATAAAATATGCAAATTAAAATCCCGGCGAGCGGAGTGTCGTTTAGCCCGCCGGCAGGTACTTTCTCCTGCGACCACTTCAATAGCCTGCCGGCATCCTTCTTAACCCCCCGGCAGGAACTTTGTTCTTGTCTGAGTGGTTTTTGATGAAACTTTCACTGTTTTGTCAGGGTGACAAAGAAAGCCGAAAATTTTCGGTTATGATACTGATGAAACCTAGCTGTGTCTAGTATAGCTTGTTGAGGAGATGAACCTGTGTGCAAAGTATCGGAGGTGCCGAGCCGCTGAGCTACACGATGGAGAAATATTCTACCGACCAATCAGAGCGTGAGCTTACATTTAACTGTTCCGATAAATAACCCGAAAATAACTAGGCGTCTAATAAAAGTGTCTTCTGAGGATATTAAGTTTTTTTACTTTTTCAATACCAACGTATGAAAAAATAAATTTTCTTAAAAATCGGGACAATTGGGAAATTGGTAGTAATCAAGATTTTCACCTGTTTTCCTCAATGTTATGATCTTGTTTTTTTATTTTTTAAGAAAATTGTTTTCTGAAAAAAAAACACAAAATAACTGAAAAACGGTTACTAATCGACAAATCTAACCATACATGATCACTAATATTTTTCTTGATTTCTCCGCGTTCCTCGAAACAGGAAAATACTTTTTTACTAACTTTACTGTATCAGTGTATAAAATTATAAACATAATTTTCTTTGATATTTGTTTCTAGAAGTCATACATCAGCTTAAAGCTGAAAGCTTTCAAGTTTTTCATGAATGAGATTTACACATTTCTTGATAACACACACTGATTTCTGATAAAATGTTCACTGTTTTATCAAGATAACAAAGAAAGCAAATAAATTTTGATTATGATACGTTGCTTTTGCAGTGCTGAAGTATAGTTAGTGCCGAGCTGCGCGGTCGAAAATTTGGCTTCTGACCAATTAGAGCGAAAATTGCACTTTTCTTATAAATAACCAAAAAAAACTGCGAAAAATTATCTATTCTGTGAATTCTACGTTTTTTTTCACACTTTCAAAACTAACGTATTATAATAATTATCTCACATGTTATGATTCCCGGAAGAAGTCAGAATGTGATTTTTTTGGTCCGGTACTGTTTCACTGACTTCATAATTAGTGTTTTTTTCTTTAAAAATAATCTATTCACTCCTGAGAGATATCTTGATAATTTTTTCTTTTCGAATTAAAAAAAAATAGGACACCCAAAACAACTCACCAAATCTCTCAAACTCTGACGCCGTCTTCGGTTGCTCCTCATCGCCCTTTTTATGCATTTGTTTGAACATTTTCCGATACCATTGTGACATATCCTCATTTCGATCGGGCGACGAATCAGGGCTCTCGTGTTTATGAATAATAATAGAGTCATCCATATTTGTGCTCATTGAATTGCTCATCGTCTCGGGCTCCTTATTAGTCTGTGTTGTCGTTGGATCCATTGGTGGCGAAGAGACAACCGAGGATACTGGATATGTGTCCGAAATCGAGCGGTCTCCTCCTGCAACTTCCGGAGTGAGCCTTCTAGGTTTTCATGTTTGCATAAAACAACAAATGTATAAAGACTGAAGACAAGTGGTGTCTTTTGTTTTTATGTATATTTTAGTGCTGAGAAAACAGAGAAAGAGGGAGGGGGGGGGGGTATTGTTTTCATGTTTCAGGAAACTTTGGAAAGCGCGCTCTAATGAAATATTTTCTAGTGAATATGGAGCTCTCATAACTCATTTACTATGAAAGATACTGAAAAGTGGTCAACTAACAAAACGTTTATCATAATATCACTAACATTTTATCAGTTGTCATGTTTCTAATATCTTTAACAGGAACCGAGATTAATTGACTTATAGTTGAGGGCCATTCTATTGGATTTTTAACGGTAGGAAAAATATTAACGAACACATTTACGAACCCACTAAACATTTTAAAAACATCTTGAAACAGTCAATAAAAGAATAGCTAGAAAAATTGCAAATGCGCTCTATTGAGAAAATCAATAGGTGTTTTTAGAGTTGCGCTCTATTCATCCGAGGGTTCTTTCAAGATCAGCAACTAATTTCGCTTCAAAATATGAAATGTGCCTAAAACTGTAAACATATTACTGTGTCGGACCAAAATACCGTAACCACTCAAGCCTAAACACCCAAAATTTGCCAACTTTTAGTCTCATGTAGCTTGGTTTCTGTAAAAGATTTTTAAATGTAATCTAATGATAAAATGTTTATGATTATATCACTAACATTTTATCAATTGCTACATTTCTGATATCTTCAACAGGAACCGATAAAAATCTCAATCTTGAGAGCCATTGTGATTGTGGGAAATACGTTTACAAATTCACTAGCACCTCTTGAAACAGCAAAAAAAGAATAGCAATAAAAACTGCAATTGCGCTCTATTGAGACAATAGATGCGTGTTTTTCAAATTGAGTTCTATTGAGGAATGTGTACCGCCGCCAGAACAAGAAATTAATTTTGCTAGAACATATAAAATGTATTTAAAACTGAAATACAATTTGTTTGATTTTTTCCATTGAAAGTAGTCTTTTTTGAAGTCCAACAAAAGTAGCTTAGAATTTTCCGATTTGTCTGAAAATTTTAGAGTATACTAAACAAAAATAGAACGTCAATTTTGTAGTTGACAACTTTTTTGTATAAATTTATCCAAATGAGATATACCGCATAAATGTGGCATGACTCTGAAGCGGCATATCTCATTTGGATGAATTTGTATAAAAAATTGTCAACTAAAAATTGAAGTTCTATTTTTGTTTAGTATACTCTGAAATTTTCAAAAAGTTGACTTTTTTCACTGTTTTACTAACTTCATAACTATTGCAATTTTTTCTTAAAACTAATTTTATGACGGGTAATAGTGCAAAAGACTCACCACTTGTTAAGCTTTTCGGAGTGGTGTGCGGAGCTTCATAATTATTTTTTGCCGATTCGATGGATGAGGCGATTTCAAATGCTTGGTTGAGAGATTCATTGAGGCTGAAAATATATATTATTTTTTAGTTAGATAAATTTAGTTTTTTGAGTATATGGAATTAAGTTTGAGTTTTCGTTTCGATTAAATTTTAAATCAAAGGTTTACTTGGTGGTTGTATCTGCCAGGAATTGACAACATTTGAATAATGACAAAATTCAAAAAAACAAGTGAAACGGAAAGTTTTGAGAATTTTCACTTCAATGTTTCAACTCGCTTTAGAGGTACAGGGAAATATTTTTAGTATTTGTAGTCAGTTAAAATCAATTTTCAACATTTTTTGTCGGATTAAACAGACATTTTCACAGCAAAAGTAGTCAGGTCAAGATCAACATTGAACTTTTGAAAAACGAAAATTCTGAAATTTTTTACTGTTTTAATTTTGCAGTATTATTTTACAGTTTTAACTTTTGATAATCATGTTATACCTTCTTTTGGAATAGTTTTTGAAATTTCTATTATGTTGTTTAATACGATCTGTATTATTTGGAAAGAAAAATAACATTTTCTGTTTTTGTGCTTTTTCTGATTTTTCGTCATTTATACGAAAAACTAAAGTTTATAAACGTTTTACAGTTTCTGTTTTATCATATTTCTTTTTCAAAAAGTAAGATTTTGCTTATTTTTTTTTGATTTCAACATTTCAGTTTTGTAATTATATCATTTGTGTGATTATTCATAGAGTGAAAAAAGCAAGGCAAATAAAAAACAGGGCCGCGGTCGGCGGTGGCCGCCAGGCCGTTGATTATTACCTAGCCTAGAAGTACCCTAACCGAAAAGCCACGGCCCTGTTTTTGACCAAAAATAAGAAAAATAAGAAAAACTTTTCACCTCTCACTATTCCCAAATCCCACATCTGGATACAGCTTCACTGGCGTCCTGTCTTTCTGCTTCTCCTCAAATCCATTTCCAAAGAATTTGGGTGAAATCTTATCACTAGGTGATAACTTTGGTGATATCTTTGGTGATATCTCTATCGCCACTGGTTTATGTTTCCTTCGAATTGTCCCATAGTGATCACTAGACGACGTGGAATATGGGGCAGGGGACTTGGGTTTGACCAGTAGTTGAGAACTTTCGAGGTCTAGTGATCGTTGTTTGTCGCTTGATGGTGATTGTTGTGGTGGAGAATATTTGAAACTTAGATCTGCAGGTTTCTGAGGGGGTACTGTAGCAATGGGTGGAGCGGTGGTAACAGGAGCCGTTGTCACATGACCAAATGGGATTAGGTCTGTTTCGAATATCGATCGGGGAACCTCATTCTCGGAAATCGATACAGCCGGTGTCTCACTATCCTCCTTTAACTCTTCCATCATTTTCTCTTCCAACAGCTTCCTCTTATATTGCTCATACAAATGCCGTTGCTCTGCTGCAGCACTGAACGCTGCAATTTCAGAAGACTCTCCGAAAGTGCAAGACGAAGAGATTATAGACGCAGAATCATCGATATCGAATTCAGGATGATGTCTTGGATCAAGTGCCACGTCATAGGGTATACGGTAGGAGTTTGTGGGTTTGATGGGTGGGGCACGGTAGGGGTCTGATGGGGGTTTCGAGGAGAAGGTTTCGTTTTGAAGGACCTGGGCTTGAAGAGCTTGGGCTTGGGAAATGGGTTTGGATGGGGGTGCTGGAGGTTTGGAGTCGATTCCTAGCTTGACTTGACTATAGCTGGGTGGTGGGACCTGCAAAAATTGCTTAAAAATTTTTTTTTTGAAGTTTAAAAGTTGTATTGAGCGGAAAGAGAGTATTATCAATCAACTTTGCTAGAAAATATGAAATGTGTTTGAAACGGAAAAAAAGTCAAATTCAATTTTTCTTTCAGTAAAAATAGTCATTTTTGAAGTCATAAGTGGTCCAGAACTTTTCGATTCGTT
>NC_013487.2:2938965-2940519 GCF_000004555.2 Caenorhabditis briggsae | reverse complement strand
GTTTTTTAGCCCCCTTGCTTTTTGCACTCTATGAATAATCACACAAATGATATCATTACATACCTGAAATGTTGAAATCAAAAAAAAATAAGCAAAATCTTACTTTTTGAAAAAGAAATATGATAAAACAGAACCTGTAAAACGTTTATAAACTTTAGTTTTTCGTATAAATGACGAACCGTTCCTATTAGAGGTTTTACGGTATATCATCAGAAAAGAATTTGACAAAAAAGTTGTCAATTACAAAATTAAAGCTCTAGTTATGTTTAGTGTACTCTGAACATTTCAGAAAAATCGAAAAATTATAAACTACGTTTGTAGAACATTGGGGAATGGTAGAATTCCTCAAGAAACGAATACATATCCTTTGAGAAAGTATTGAAACTGCGAAAAAAGAATAGCTCGAATTGTACATGCGCTCTATTAAAAAAATTGATTTGTGTTTCAAGTTGTACCCTATTGGGAAATGTAGTTATTGTCAAAGCAGGCAATTTAGTTTGCTAGAAAATAGGAAATGTTTTTGAAACCGAAAAAAGTCATAATTTTTCCAGTAAAAAATAGTCATTTTTGAAGTCCTACAAAAGTGGTCCACAAATTTTCGATTTGTCGGAAAATTTCAGAGTATAATAAACAAAGATAGAGCTTCATTTTTGTATTTGACAACTTTTTTTGTATAAATCCAACCAAGCGAGATATGCGGTTTTAAAGGAGCCCAAGTCTCCTTTCAGTGCTATTTTGGTATTTTTTTGGGTTTTCAAATAGCATATCTCATCAGAATGGAACTCGGTGAAAAAATGGTTTATTACAAAAATGAAGCTCTATTTCTGTTTAGTACACTCTGAAAATTTCAGAAAAATTGAAAAACCCTAAACCGGTATGCAAAATCAATATAATAGATTTAGATGACATAATATCAATTCATTGAAACAACGATTTTTTAAAATATTCGAAAAAGGAACTTTGTTTGTATTAGGTTGGCGGGAAAGTCTTTGTCACTTTTTCAATAGTTTATTCCTCAAAGAAAAAATAACCGAATAATTAATTATATTGTCCATCATTATCAACAACATGTCTCCAACGTTCCCTCAATTTATGGATTCCATTGCGGTAGAATTTAGCCGGGCGTGAGGCAAAGTATTGTTTGAGTGCCGCTTCGACCGCTCCACGGGAATTGAAGCTTCTTCCTTCGAAGGCACGTGTCATATCGCCAAATAACCAATAGTCGGAAGGAGCAAGATCAGGAGAATACGGGGGGTGAGGGAGAACATTCCATCCATATCCCATCAGCTCCTGCTTCACTTGTTTCGAAACATGTGGGCGAGCGTTATCATGTTGATAGTACACTTTCTTGTCTTTCAGGGCCGAACGGTCGACTGCTTTCTTGAGGTTTCGTAGTTGAGTAGTGTAGAGGTCTCCAGTTATTGTTTTGCCCTCGGGCAGAAGTTCCCAGTAGATGGGGCCGTCCACTCCCCACCACACAGAGAGCATAACTTTTTTCGGATGAAGGTCGGGTTTGGGGACATCCTGTGGGCTCTCTCCTTCTCCAACCCACTG
>NC_013487.2:2921085-2938612 GCF_000004555.2 Caenorhabditis briggsae | reverse complement strand
TGAATCGACCAAAAAGTTTTCTCATTCCAAGAGACTTCAAACCTTCAAGGACTGTGCAATGGTGAACTCCGAATGTGACAGCTAGTTCACGGCTAGATTGAAATGGATCCGATTGCAATGCGTGCTTCAGCTTGTCTCTTTTTAACTCACGGGGTCTCCCAGAGCGATCCTTTTCATCGAGCGAGAAGTCATCTTTTTCGAAACGATGGAACCAATTGCGAATAGTATTGTAGTGAGGGGCATGTGTGTTGTACACATTCTTCAAGAAAGTTTCCGAATCCTTCATCGTGGTGTGAGATAGGAAGAGGTAAATCAAAACATGTCTGATGTGAATAGCAGTGGGAACAAACATATCGTTTCAATTACAGATGAGGAGCAGGGAAGGAGATGGGGACTTGTTTATATGGAAGGTTCTTATCACCTTGTTATTCACTAAAGTCGATATCATACACAGCCTCCATATACGAGAACAGTGATTAAACAAACAGAGTGACAAAGACTTTCCCGCCAACCTAATATTTTTCACATTTTTCTAGTTCTGCGGAACCATAAATTGGGCTTCAGCTCAATTTCAAAAAAGTTGAAGTTAGCTTTTTCAAGAATTCAACTGTTTCAATTAACTACAAAAATCACGATTGCAATACGATTTTCCATTGGAGCGCTTTTTTCAAAGTTTCAAGAAACATTAAATTGTTTAAAAAGCAATTTGTTATCGTGTAGTTTCCTTTATTTTTTAAATAGAAATTTACACTTTGACCTCAAATTCCTTGGTAATAATATTATCAAAAATGTACGTTTAAAATTTTGAATTCTCAGTTTTTCAAATACTACAGTTTCGATTTCAACATATAAAACTTCTTTGGTTTTTTCCCTATTCGTACTATAGCGGTTCACATCTTCAATGAACTCACTCCTTGAAAAAATTTGTTCGGATTAACTGGTCCATCGAGAACTCGTCCCATATTGTGCTTATTTAAATGAGGATCCACATATCCGTTCGGCTCGTACACCTTGACGTTTTTCGCCCAAGCTGGTGTGGGATCTGAACAGAAAAAGTTGAGCACTTATCATATTAAAGATTTTAAGAAAATGCGTAAATAATTGAACCAAGAGAAACTGTAATTTTTTGTCAAATATTCAGGTTGAGGAGATATTTTACTGATTAAATGTTTTTTATTTCTGGAATAAAGTTTTTAGCAAGGTTCTCGAAATTGTTTTGGAACAGGAACCTTGATCACAAATCGGGAGAATATCTCAACATTTCGAAAAACTTGAAACACGGCTAACTTCAAGTACCACAAATGCATTTATAGAACTTTTCCAACTTTGAGCTCAATTATCTTGGCTCCTATAAGATATATGAAAAAACCTGTCAATTGATAAAATTTTTATCATAATATCATTTTCTCAGTTGACAAACTTTTGACATCTCCTACAGAAATTGAGATAATTGAAGTCAAAGAAAAACTGTTCTTCTATCAGAGGAACGACTGTATTTTTTAACTGTTTCTTCACGTTGAGAAAATTGAGCTCAAAGTATATAGAGCATTTCAGAATGTTAGACTTGCTTTTGTTCAATTATTGTCGAATTAAAAAAAGTGGAATCTGGAAAATTTCGCGGGCGGCTTCCCGGTCAATTTTCGAGGCCTTGCCCCAAAGTCACTACAGTAGTAAACGAAACTTATTTCTGTGAATTTATTGGGATTTTTTGGACAAAATTTATATTTCTTGGTATGAAAATGACAAATGAACGTTCTTTAGAAATTTGAGTAGTTTAGAAGATATTTTAAGATTTTGGTACTGTGAAGGATTGGAGACTGATTACAGTTTTCCTATGATGAAGTTGTGGAAACAGTTTGAATCATTAAAAATTTTTGTTCTCCATACAAATTTGTTGTCTTTGAATTGATATTTTTTAAACTTTTATCTATGTACTTTATAAAAACCATTATTATTGACTTTTGTGGTTAGTCAAGCTTTTGAAAACGTGAAGAAACAGTAAAAAATACAGTCGTTCCTCTGATAGAAGGACAGTTTTTCTTTGACCTCAATTATCTCAATTTCTGTAAAAGATATCAAGAATCTGTCAACTAATAAAACATTAGTGAGGTTATGATAAATATGTCAAAACAAGAGTATGAAGTGGTGTTCTATAAGAAAGCGTAAGAAAGTTACGAATCATAAAAAATTTAAGGTAAAAAAAGTCAACGAGCTACAGAAACAGTGTAGTTATAATCTACGCATTTTTGGGAGCAAATTTTTTTAGCCAAAAAAACCCTCCCTGTTTTCGTGGATCTCAAGGAGAGCATTTCAATTAGGTGGATCTTTCTAATACAGGGTTTACGGTAATCAGAATATCTGATGGTTTTTTGGCTAGAAAACAGTGATTTTTTTCTAAAAGAATCTTAAAGTTTTGTCATCAACCTTGGGATCAGATTCGTTAGGTTATAAAAGTGGTTATGACTTCATTAAAACAGCAATTTTTTTGGAGATTCAAAATGTCAGGTCCCTCTTTTTTGTACGAAACAGCTACAGAATTTGAAATATCAGCAGAGGACTATCGGAAATATCAGTACATGACTGAATTAACAGAGTTGCAGAAACGGATCTATTTATTGGTTTTTTGAGACAAATTCTAACAATGTTGATAAATATCCACATCTTAAAATTAACAAAAAAAAATCAAGAAAGTTTGGTTCTAGTATGAAATTCTGGTCCTTAATAAAAATTCTGGTCCTTAGAAAAAAAAATTCTGATCCTTAAAAGGTGTTCCTGTAAATGTATTTTTTCGTCTGAAAATTTCTTAAAATCCTTGAATTTCATCATTTCAGTGTGTTTTTGAAAGATTTCGATGGTAGACGTTCAAACTTTTGTCTATTCGGAAAATCATGAATTGGTGAGAATTTTTGTCAATTGAACCGCATATCCTCTTCAAAACAGAAATCCAGAAAATATTAGGTTAGAAGGGTGATTTAGGTTGGAAGGACTGTCCATATTTTAATTCGTGAGTAACGCAAAAACAAGATTAATCCAAGATTGACAGTGTGCACCGTTGTGGCCCACAACAAGTTGCAAACATACAGGAAACTTTTGGATATCATTCCTCAAAAAGCCAGCTGGTTGCTACTCAAAGTACTCCTTCAGTCCAGTTTTTTTCTCATCAACAGCGTTTAATTATTTTTCCTCTTGGTGGCGTTGCATAACTTCGAATACTCAGTAATGAAAGGGCCAAATCAGGAGATTAAGGAAGAGTAAAGAAGAACCGTTCAGCTAAAACGGCTCAGGTTTTACTTGACTTTTCCTGCAACATAAGATTCTGCGTTTTTTAATCAAAGTCAAGTTAGTCCCAAGCCGCTTTGGCTGGACGGCTCTCCACGTTCCTTAAACTCCTAACTGGGTCTTTTCATTCGCGGCCAGTTTGCTTTTGGAAGCATGGTATCCACAAGCTACCTGAACATTGGGGGAATCCCTAGCGTCAAAAAATGCTACAGCGTCCTGCTTAACTTATTTTAGTTGATTAATGATGCGATTCTGATACCCGAAGATTCTCAAACCTAGACTTGAATAAGTCAGCATTTCAAAAATTCTGAGAATCCTTGATTGCAAGTTGCAATTATTGAAAAACTCTAAATTTTCATAAGTACAGAAGATCAAATATTCGGTGATTTAGAAATTCCTCATCTCAAAGAAAGCTTTCTGAGCAGTGCTTTGAAAAGTAGAACGCACATGTGTACCACCCCACAAAAGTAGATTGCCGCCCATGTGTACCACCTCACAGACTGAAGATGTAACGGCTTTGGGGATTTCCCCAAACATGACCATAATAAACTTTTAGAACCCCCGTCTATTCTTGAAACCCACTAAAATTTTGAAACCCCCTGTCTATCATTAGACTCCCACCTATTCTTAAGACTCCCGTTAAATCATAAAAAGTCAAAATGTAAATATTTTCTATTTTCTTGATTTCAGTTTTGAAGATAGGACATGCGGTCTAATTGACAAACGTTCTCACCTATTCATGATCTTCCGAATAAAGAGAAGCTTGAAGTCTACCATCGAAATCATTCAAAAACACATTGAAATGACGAAATTCAAGAATTTAAAGAAATTTTCAGACGAAAAAATACATTTGCAAGAACACCTTTTAAGGACCAGAATTTTTTAAGGACCTGAATTTTTTCTAAGGACCAGAATTTTTTTTAAGGACCAGAATTTCATACTAGAGCCGAAAGTTTTACCAATAAATTAGAACAGAAAATTTTTCTGACACTCACTTGAATTCCCGCCTAAAAACTTTAAAAAAATCTTACCAACTGGCGGTGGCGCAGGCTTCTGATATCTGGAATTATCATGCGTCTTTCCTGATGGTGTCTTCATGTCCAGCTGTCCATGGATAACATTTCTCAATGCTGCCACGTTGCCTTTTGGGGAAAATGTGGAGTCGTTCGGGTCCTGGTTCTGTGAATATTGATAGGAGTTGTTGGTGTCAGGTTCGGTGGTCTGGAAAGATTCAACATTTTGGGAAAAAGTAATACTTTGGGAAAACAGACTACCTTCAAATTAGATCCAAATTGAGAGGAAGGATGGTGCATCATCTCTGAAATGAAAATTAGTGATACTTGGTAATAGGAGAATACCAAATTTTCTCCTTTTCTGTGACAGAGATCAAAAAGCAGTCAATTGACAAAATGTTTATCATAGTATCAGTAACATTTTATCAGTTGACCACTTTTTGATATCTCTTACAGAAGCCGAGATTAATTGGGTCAAAGTTGATGGTACACTGAGCTAGGAGGTTTTGAAAATTAAGGAATAAAGGCACATAGTATACAGTATGTCATAGTTATCACCATGAAATAAAAAAAGATTTCGAAACAGGGGATACAAAAAAATCAGAAACTCTGCAAGTATGAAGAGAAGAACGTTTCGAAAGTTTTATTTGATTCAAATGCCTCCATGTAGTCAACATTTTGCGCGCGCATAACACAGAAAAAACAAATGGAAATTGATTTTTAAAAAGTTGAATTTGAAGTTCAATGATAGGGTTATTGCAAGAATAGTTTTTGAGAAACATTTCACAGTTGTCTGAAACAGAAAAAAGTATTACTGTGAGATCTATGAGCCCTCATACTTTAATCCAATTAATCTCAATTCTAATAAAAGATATCAAAAAGAGGTGAACCGATAAAAATTACTAACATGTAGATAAAAATGTTGTAAGTAGACTGCTTTTGGAAACCTTTCGCAAGAATCGAGAAAAAGTGGATGATTGTAACCAAGAATTCTTTTAACTGAGGTTTTTTAAAAGTATGTTCACAATATGAATGTAAAACAGGAAATTATTTAAAATTTTGTTGGAATATTTTGGAAGCATTATTCTGAATAAATTGTATTTCTAAATGCCTTAAAAATCAAAGCCGTTCTCAAAAAAGGAAGGATGTAATTTTAAAAAAACTCAAGAACCACCACTTGAGACCGAAGAAAATGTTTTTATGAAAAAAAAGTCGAATTTTCGAAAAAAAAAGTTAGCTTCAAATATTTTCGATGAATAGGAAATTTCAGAAAAAAATTTGGAATTCGAAATTTTCTGAAAAGAATTCTAAACGTTATATGATCTGAAATCTGTTAATCAATTAACACGGTTTTGAAAATTTCAGTGAATTCATGGAAAGTCTGAAACCGTAATTTTGAGAAGTTTTTTTCTGTTTCAAAAAGTTGTGAAATCGAGAAAACTTTAACAAAATTCAATAACGTGATGGAAGATGAATAACACAATTTTCAATTACTTCAAATTCGAAATTATAGAAATTTCAAATTACCAAATTATTCATTTTTAGAGTTGGTGATTATTTTTTCAGTTTGGAGAAAAATACAAAATTCATAACATCAATAGTGATTAGAATTACGCTTATCAAACATCAAGAATCTAGAATCTTCGAAAACTAGTGAACTTTTTCCAAGAGATATTTAGAGGCTTCCAGATAATCAGATAGAAAGCGTGATAAATGGGTCAAAGTTGATGGTTAGCTGAGCTACGCGGTTTTGAGAGGATTGTCAAAGGTTTCATTTCATGAAAATGTTTTGAACTATTGATCGATTAAGTAATAAAGCACCCAGAAATAGTCAGGATTTTGCGATCGTATGAAACAGGAAATGAATGGAAATTGATTTTTGAAAATTTGTCTTCCAAAAGTTGTATCATATTGCAAGAACAGTTTTTAAATAAACATTTCCCAATTGCCTGAAACAGAAAAATGATTACTGTAAAACCTGTAATAGAATGGTCCAAATACTTTGACCGAATTTTATTTCACTCACTTGAGACCGAACAAAATGGTTTTTTAATGGAAAATGCTAACATTCAAAATGAGTTAGCTCCAAAAACTTTGAATTTTGAAACGTCGATTTAAAAAGAATGTTAAAAGTTGAATAATTCGTCGAGATATTCTTGTTTATCACTATTTGAAAATTTTAGAAATTTTCATGAAAAGTCTGAAACTGTGATTTTTAAATATGTTTCAGGAAGCTGTGAATTGGAGGAAACTTTAACAAAATTCAATAACGCGATGAAAGACCGATTACACAAATTACTTTAAATTCGAAATTATAGAAGTTTCAAATTACAAAATTATCATTTTTAGAGTTGATGGTTATTTTTTCAGTTTGGATAAAAATGCAAAATTCGTAACATGATTATTGAGTAGAGATTTGAGTAGAGATTATGTTTTCCAAAAATCAAGGATCTAGAATCTTCGAAAACTTTTTAAAAAAATTTTACAAGGAAAGCTTTGGAGACTTTCAGATGGTCAGACGGAAAGTGAGATAAATTGGGTCAAAATTGATAGTCAGGAGCTGGTTTGAAAATCAATGAATAAAGAAAAGGAGTAAATGATGTGATAGTGACCATGGCTAAACTTTTGAAACAGGGAATGCAAAAAAGGAGAATTTCGAAAATTTTGAAGGTAATTTTTAAACGATCCAATTCATGGAAATGATTTGAAACTCGTCGTAGAGTTATTCGAATGCCACGTAAAACAACCAGAAAAGAATTCAATACTTTGTGAACGCTTGAAACAGGAAATGAGTGGAAATTGAATTTTGAGAACTTGGCTTAAAATTTATATCAGCCTGGTAGACCGAAGAAAATGGTTTTTAATGAAAAATTCAAATTTTTTAATTAAAGGTTTAGCAAAAAATCTGATAAATAGCAGATTTCAACAAAATCTAGAAATTCGAAAACTCTTTTTTTTATATGAGTCCTAAAAGTTACATAATTGAGCGGGTGTCATTCAACTATCCCATTTTGTAAAATTTCGGAAAATTCATATGAAGTCTGAAACGGCGATTTTGAGAAGAATTCTGTTTCATAAAGTTGTGAAGTCGGAAAGTTTTTTGAAAACTTTGACCTAATTTATCTCGACTCCTTTAAAGGATAACATAAAGTGATCAACTGATAGAAAATTACTGATATTATGATGAATAATTTGTTAGTTGGTTTCCTTTTGATTTCTTTCACAAGAAACGAGATAAACATGATTAACTCTAAATACAGGTTTTCAAAAAAGTAATACAATAATTCGAATGAGAAACAGAAAATGTGAAGTATTACAAGAAGTTTTTTCATTTATTCTTTTTGAAAAAATGTCTAAACTCTCAAAAATCAAAGCCGTTCTCTATAAAAGTGTGTATTAAGAAACTCAAGGACCACTACTTACTCGGGATTTCTCGGCAACTTTCTGCAGCACTTCTGCGTCCTTCCTAAAAACATTTACAGAAAATTGCCAGACATGACGCAGAAAGCTTACATAAGTGCTGCAGATATGCTGCAAAAACGACGCAGAAAGGATATTTTTATAATCACCTCACATCACTTTTGCGGCATATCTGTAGCATTATCGCAGCCGAGATAGGAGGATCACCTTTCTGCGTCGCTTTTGCAGCACTTCTGTGAGCTTTCTGCGTCATGTCTAGCAACTTTCTATATATGTTTTTAAGAAGGACGCAGAAGTGCTGCAGAAAATTGCCGAGAAACCCCTCAATTCAATTCAATTCAATCTCAATTGAGACAAAAGAAAATTTTTTTAATGAAAAATGTATAATTTTCAAAAAAAATTGCTCCAAAAACTTTTCTGATAAGCAGAAGATTTCAGAAAAATCTAAAATTAATTCAATTTTTGATATGAGTTCCGAAAATTAGATAATGCATTTTTCAACGATCACATTTTGGAAAACTTCAAAAATTTCGTGAGAAGTCTGAAACGGTAAATTTTCAAAAGAATTATGTGTCACAAAATTTTGAATTTGGGAAAACTCTGATTTTTGGAATATCTTTAAGTCAATTCAGTGATTTTTGATGTTAAGAGAAAAATACATAAATTTCGAACATAAATAATTTAGAATCTTCGAAACCTTCTAGAACTTTCCCATGAGAGATTTAGAGACCCAGACGACTAAAGGAACCGAATCTTGTTTTTTAATAGCGAGAAAAAAGTGAAACAAAAAAAACTATTATGTTGCTCCTTCACCTTCCAACACAGAGAGACAAAATGCCCCATCTCCTGAAGAATGAACCGAATCTCTCTTTTTCTCTAACACTCTCTCCTCAATCTGTATCTCTCTCCTCATTCTTGTGTTTCACTATATACATGACTTTACACCCGTTTCTTCGCTCTTCTTCCCTCGTTTTCTTTCAATTTTTGTTAAGAAATTGGGGGGGGGGGGACGACGAGCACAGGAGAGAGGGAGAGAGAGAGAAGGAGGTGATGGAACCCTCCTGGCTCTCAAGTGACCAGACGAAAATGTGTAAAGTTTCATGGGAGAGATATATTGTATAATAGATGATGACACATTGTTTTATTTGATTAAAAGAGATAGGAGTCATTAGAACTCCAAAATTCTTAATCCTTATCTGAAAATACATGATCTAATAGCACGCCAAGCTATACTTTCACTTTGAGCTCAATTATCTCGATTTTTGTAATATCTATCAAAAACTTGTCAACTAATAAAATGTTGGTGATAATATGACAAATATTTAAACCTACGAATAGATTGAAAATTCACTATAATGCATACTTGCGACCGGGGACTTGCCGGGCCCTTCGCGGGCCTTGCCACAGTTTCTTTCAGAAGCAATATTTTCAGATCAACTAACTTAGATCTGATAGAACTCGGCGAGTACTACAAAATGATACTATAGAAAACTGTGTCTTGTCTATGAACAAAGTTACAAGCCATAAAGCGGCCGGGCCGGGCCTTGTCGCGTCGGCTCGGACCGGGCCTTTGTTTTTTGTCTGTAACTTTGTTCATAGACAAGACAGAGTTCTTCAAATAACATCATTTTGTAGCATTCGCCGAGTTCTATCGTCTGTAATTTAGTTGGTCTGAAAATATTGATTCTAAAAGAAGCTATGGCAGATCCCGCGAAGGCCCGACAAAAGCCCGGTCGCAAGTATGCTATAATGCGTGTTCTAACTTTTATTAACTGTTTGTAACAGTAATTGAAAAAATGGAAAACTAGCCAACGATATTTTCATGACAAACTGAAAAAAGTTGATACAATACTCAAAGAAGTTGATAAAAGCTCATGAAGATACTATATCTTGCCTATGAGCAAAGTTCCAAGCCAGAAATGAAGTTCGCTTGATTATCTGTAAATTTGTTCATAGACAAGTTTCAGCTTTTTAAATAGTATCATTTCGTATTACTTGTCAAGTTCTAATACGTTTATTTTAATGTTGTTCAAAATGCCAAGTCTGTAAGAGGCTATGAGCCGGCTTGTTTCGACATGTTTCAAAGTATGCCTCTTGGTGTTATCAGTTCAAATTCAATTATACGGAAATAAAGCTAACGAATCATAAGTCAATTAAATCCTCATAAGTCAATCAAATCAACACCCTAGTAAACTCCAAAAATTCAAATTGGTAACATGAAACAGGGAAAGGGTTTTTCTCAGATCAATTAATATTGACATCCGAGACCTCTAACTAGAATAACTGGAACATCAATATTTTTTTAATTGAAATTCGATAATTATACTGGAATCGAAGTTAGAAGTCGGCGACCGTGAAGAAAACAAAATCATCAACATTTTCAGAACGACAATGTCTGAAAAAATCTGACTAAAACGGTGAAAATTAAAAAAAACGATCAAATTTTGTCGATAAATTGTCGACAAATTATCGGTAAATCTGCCGAAAGTAATTTATCGACAAAATTTTGTTGACAAATTGTCGATAAATTTGTCGTTTTTTTGTCGATAAATTTGTCGAAGGGGACATTTGTCGACAAATTATCGACAAAAATTGCTATTAACAGCCGGAATTACTTGTAAAAAATCGTATCTCATCTTTTTTCTAGTCCATCTGGCCTGGTGGCCTAATTTTTCCAAAATGAATTTTCTAGGCCACCAAACGTTTTGACCTGAAAATGATCTGATGTTAACATGGTGTGTTTTTGAGCCATTTTAGCACGGTGGCCTAACTTTTACAATATGAATTTTCTAGGCCACCAATATTTTTGACCTAGAAATGGTCAGAAATTCACCTGGTACGTTTTCTGAGCCATTTTGGGGTGGTGGCCTAACTTTCGCAAGTTGAGTTTCCTAGGCCACCAACTTTTTTGGCCTAAAAATGGTCAGATATTCACCAGGTATGTTTTCTAGGGGAGAAAGTTAGGCCACCATGCTAAAATCACCAGGTGAACATCAGATCATTTCTAGGCTAAAAATAATCGTGGCCTAGAAAATTCATGTTGTGAAAGTTGGGCCACCAAGCCAGATAGCCTATAAAGTTTGCCTGGGTAAGTTCTTCCATCATTCTAGACGTCCTAGGAAAAATGGTAACGATACGAATTTTTACAAGTAATTCCGGCGGTTAATAGCAATTTTTGTCGACAATTTGTCGATAAATTTGTCGATAAATTGTCGGCAAACAGCATTTTTATCGACAAATTGTCGAACAATGATGTTTTTATCGACAATTTGTCGGTAATTTTCCGATAAATTTACCGCTAAATTTGTCGATAAATTTGTCGAAAAAAGCGTTTGTCGACAAATTATTTGTCGATAAGGCACATTGATTATATGTTATGCTCGTTGTTGCAGAATATTACAGAATATTTCGAAAAAATAATGGAAAATTCAGAACTTGAGGTTACAGAAAGGTTTTCAAAACTGTTGCAGGTAAGTGTTCTGCATTTGAACACAAAACTTTCTCGCGGGTTTCTAAAGCAAAAAAAAATGTTATGGTCGGTTTCCTCAGAAGCGTTCGAATGCGACTTGTTGTAGTACACAATGTAATTTTTTTGATCCGATTAAAATCCAAAAAAAAAGAAAAAAAATCGAGAAAGATCGTACTATTTTTCTTTACATCATTGAAGTTTTGGCTCTATATGATTTCAGCGGTCCTTGGAAAAAATAACGGTTCGCCGTGAAAATAATGGTCCGCCGTGAGTATAACGGTCCGCAGTGAAAAAAAGTCCGAGGAGAATATAGCGGTGCGAAAAGAGAATAACGGTTCGAAATGAAAGTTGACACTGAGTGTTTAGGAATCACTTGTTTTCAATCAATTTTCGATCAGAAATAGAATGTTTTCATTTTTCTCTCCAGTTAATTAAAGGCAAATTATCATTTGTTTCTATGATCGAATCACTAGCACTCACTCTCTATATATCGTATTTCCTCTAATAGAAGCCCACATTCCAACCAGGGATGTGCGTAAAATTTTTATTTTACGAAATTAACGTAAAATTTAAAAAAAAAAAACGTAAAATTTTACAAAAAAACAAATTTGTAAAATCGTAAAATTCGTAAAATTCGTAAAAAAATACTGTATCTTCTATTCAATTCGAAAAAAGCAGCAGTTTTATCAACAAGCTATTGAGAAATGGTATGCAAATGTTACAAACCGTAGAATCGAATGATTTTCTTGAGTTTCAACAATTTTCTGAAATTTTTTTTCCAAATAATTCGAAATTGGGAAAGAAGCCTTCGAAAACTTGATCGAAGTAGTTTGAAAATAACAAAAATTCATGTTCAAAAATGAGCGTTGTGGAAAAAATCTTTTCAAAAATAGACCAAAAACATGATAATGGATCTAAAAACTGCCAATTTTGGACAGAAAAACGGCAAAAACACTCATCCAGTTTTTACGAATTTTACGGAATAAATTTTAAGACATTCGTAAAATTTTACGAGTGCCAAAAAACCCTAAAATCCGTAAAATTCGTAAAATTCGTAAACGTAAAATCACATCCCAGCTTCCGACGTGCTTAAAAACATAGAAGCGTATCTTCTAACAGACGTTCATGCAGTTCAGTTAGTGCAGTTTGAACAATTCGGTTTGTCTATTCGGTTATTATAGATATTTTCTTTCTATTTCAAAAAAGTTCTCTTTTTCAAAAAAGTTCTCTAATTTTCCAGAACTTTTTTCAGAAAAGTTAAGAAGATACTGGAAGAATCTAAAACATATCTTTTAATTCAAAAATTCTAATTAAACCGTTATTGCTGGAATATAATGTCACTTTTTCTGAATTCAATCTGAATTCAATTACCTCTATTTCAGGGAGAGATGTCAGAAATATTTGGAACTCGTTTTGGAACTTTTGTAAAACTCGTTTTTTTAGTTGGGAATTTTGCAAGGTCTCAAACTTTCTAAACTATTATAGCATTTTTACTTTTTTCTGTTCTTAGCTTTTTTCAGATATGAAACTTTTTCTCTCCATCCGAATTCTCAACTGAATTTTAGTAGAACTATTAAAATTCTCCATTCTGAATAAAATTCGGTAAGTTGCTGGGCTGGAACCGTTTAGAAAATCAAAGCACTTCGAAATCTTTTAAAACTGATTGTGAGAGAAGTTCCAAGAAACATTTTTGATATTTCTCAAAGAAATAGATGTAATCAAGCTCGAAGATAAAAAGTGACATTCTAAACCAGCAATAACGGTATTATTAGGGTTTTCGAAAGATATTTTTAATATTTCTAGTATTTTTTTTACAGTTTGTTTCTCTGAAAATTCTTGAACATTTTTGTTTCCATTACTAATCAAAAAATTGATTGAAAACAAGATTTACAAGTGATTCCTAAACACTCCGTGTCAACTTTCATTTCGGACCGCTATATTCTCCCGGGACCGTTACTTTCCCTGCGGACCGTTATTTTCTCTAGGGACCGCTGAAATCAGATAGAGCCGAAGTTTCCATGTAGACGGTTCAGGCTTATGGTCCAGATGGAACAGAAAAATTTCAGTATTGACTTATTGGGATTTTAAACTTTTGTGATAAATTCGAACAATACATTATGACATTCAATAAACTTAATTGACTAGTGAAAGAGTATTTTTTCTCGAAATTTTTTTTGCGAAAAACAACTTTTTTTGCGAACGGAAATCATCAAAAAATTCAATCAACTGGTATTTCTTTTTACGCAAAAGTTGTTTTTTATCCTCACCAGACTTGTTCAAATCGGGAAATCGGAAATCCCGTTTTCTCGGTTCACTATTTTTTGCTTTTTGAATAGTTTCCCGAGCAAATTAATTGGAAACTTTTGAGAGATGTAAAGAAATCGACAAATCTCAACATAAATGGAGAAAACCGGTAAAAACTCATTGAAAAACCAAATTACCGATTTTTCCCGATTTTCCCGTAAATTCACCAATAACATAGCTGTAACGGGCCGGGCCGGGCTTTTTTCCAAATTTCAGAGGCCCGGCGAGCCCGTTTTTTCACTAGTTTTGAAAATGTCAAAAAACACATAAGGACCCTTATGTGATTTTTTTCAATCAAAATTTTTTTTTCGAGTTTTTTCGACCTTTTTAGAGCAAACAGACAAACAATCCAAAAAAAAAAAAAACAAAAAAAATGGAGAAAGTTAAATTGAGAGCTCAAAATTTGGCTCAAAAATACAGGATTTTTAATACCGGGCCTTCCGGGCCGGGCCCGGGCCTTGAAAATTTCCTCAGACCCGGGCCGAGCCGGGTCCGGGCTTTGGCAGGCCAACCCGGAATTTTACAAGTACGCCGAATAATAATTTCGGGAACAAGATTTCCCGAAAAAATTTTCCCGTACAAGTATTATAGTTGTCTGAGAAAAAAAAAGGTTAGAGAATATTTTTGGCAGTCTCAATACGGTAGGTTTCTCGAAGCGGCGAGCCTAAATAGCACATGTTAGGTGGAGACGCAGACACTTTTTCTCTGCGTCTCATCCTTTTTTCTCTTAGTCAGACAACAATAATATCATCATCACAAACGATCAAAATTAGGAGTTCAAAATTAAACTGAATTTTCAATAACATAGTGAAACAGCGAACTTTTTCCAGAGGTTTAGATTGACAGCGTATAATGTAAACGGTCTAATATAATGTCCTTTCCATTCAAATGCTAGAATGTTCCCTGAGCTTTGCATTGGAAAATAGAGTGTCATGGTATTAAAATACAATGTTAACATGAAATCTGAAACAATTATTTTCAGTTTTCTATACGTTATTTTTAGTTTTCTACAAGTTTATGCTAAATTCGATTGATGATAAGTTTGCAAAAGAAAACAAAATCAAAATAGTTATTCGAAAAGATAACATTAACATTTTATTGAATCAATAAAAAATTGTTTTAGTTTTTAGCATTATTCGGTAGTAGTACACATTTTTGTGTGGCGGCATCCTTTCCTGCGGCTACAGTAACAATACACCGTAGATTGGCAAGGGCTGGCTGCGACAGTGTAGCTCATGTGATCTTTGAAAATCGGACCAAATGTTCAATTCCCAGAAGATCTTCTTTTAACTTTGTTTTGGGGTTTTTGTGAAAGAGCGATTATGATCAAAATTTTCAGACTTCAGAAACAATACGACTAGAACAGTAAAAGTTTGAAATTATTTAACAAGTTTTTATTAGAGAAATACTTGGAACGTTTTCTATCACTGTTTCAAGATGTCTAGTTTTAGAAAAACTCAAAATTGGATACAATTTTTTTCATGATAGTAGTTATGAAATACTTTCAATAAACATTTCGGAACAAGAAGGTTTTTGGAATCTTTTCCGAAACTGTTGCCAATTTGTGTTTTCGTTTGAACCTAAACATTTTTGCCGTTTTTTAGAAGAACCAGCTTGTTTGCCGCTCCTCCGGCGCTTAAAACAAAACATCTGGCTGGTGCGCCTCCGGCGCCATTTGACCTTTTTTATTTTTTTCGTCGCTTCGCTATTTATAGATGCCACATCAAATTATAAATTTCAAGCTTTTCAAAAATGTGTGGACAAATGGACAGACAAACAAATCGAGAAAGAGACGCAACTGCATTTCTTTATTATAAGAATGATTTCCAGCCTGTTTGCCGCGCCTCCAGTGCTTCAAACAGTTGGCTGGTGCGCCTTCAGTAGTGACTTTTTGGCATTTGAAAATCTTGACCCATTTCAAATGTCCAAAAACCAGTAACGTGCTAAAAAACTTGTTTCAGATGTTTTGTAATACTGAAATTTTTTAATGGCCATTTGGTTATTTTGGTTTCCTGGATAACGTAGTTTTCAGACAAGCTGGGACATCAGAACAGTCGTAGCTCAGTGGCACAGTGCTTTTCTTACTTCGTCCATAAGTTCAACTTCACTTGTGGCTTCTCTAAACAGGAGAAACTTTCAAAAATGTTCCACCATCTTCAAAATTCAGGAATATTTCATAGCATGAAGAAAGTTGGAAAATATTTGCGAATTAGTTCATGGAGATTTTTTTATACTTGGGACATAATTGAACCTTGAAAATGTAGATCTATGAAAGTAACTCCTGAGAACAAAACTGATTAGAAACTTGCAAAATTATCAGTTTCCGAATTTTGAAAAAGTTCAAACAATACAGTAATACCCAGATGATTGAAACTTACCGTAAATTGGCTTCCTGGTTTATCTCAATTTTTCAAAAATTTCGTCCTTCCAAAAATTCATATTCCATAGACACCATTTCAGAAGGTCCTTGATAATCGTTGTATTGATTAGAAAAGAATAGTGGTTTCTATAAGTCATTAAGTATGAAGTAAATTTTAATAATTTGTTGTAAGATAATAATAATATTCAATCAAGATTGTGATTCAGTGCTATCATTATGTATGGAGTGGATTCCAATAATTTAGCAGCAATAAGTAACAGGTAGTTAACACTTTGAAGGTAGAGTTTTAGGAGTTTTCTTTGGAGAGTACGATTTTTTCGTGACGACGTATAGTGATTGTATTCACACTTTTCGGGGTTACCGTAGTGCTCTCATATACCCCATAACTCGCAATCAGGCCTTTGCCACCGCGTAGCTTAGTTGATAGCTGCGCGGCATCACCAATATCTAGCCCAAATGTTCAGTTCCTCGATAAGCTCGTTTTTATAGAATTTCTACGGAATTTCCGTCTCTTCAAAATGTTTTTCCTGTTTCTCATAGCTGTGAAAACATTACATTTTTGTAGTTGTTCGCTCCTCTGCCCACATGATCCTCATAAGACTCGTTCACTCGTTTTACTCGTTCACTCGTGTGATTATTTTGAATAGACAATAAATGCATTTTCCAATGACACATTCCCCCAAACATAACGATTTTTGCTCTTGTGACGTACAGAGATCCACAAATCCGGAAATTTTAACTATGTTGAATTCTTAACTATGTTGAATTCTGGAGCCCTAGCCAACATGGGTTCCTGCCAAAACGGTCGACTGTAACGAATATGTTAGAGGCTATGAATGATTCTCCACAAGACTCAGATTACATGAATGCTAGTGAACGTAACCTCCTTTATGGTCTCTCCTCTCTGGAGCACAGGCGACAAACAATTGATAAAAAACTGATATCTAGAATAATGTTAGGAAAAGTGGGTCTAAACCAGACTGACTTTTTCCAAGTGTCCACAAATAATCGAACAAGATCAAAAACAAGGTACAAATGGAAAAGAGCTAAAACAAAAATTAGGCAACACTTTTTCGTCAATAGGGCGCTTAGTAAAATGATTTAGTTACTGCTGAGCAATTGCTCAATTTCCTGGCCCTACTCTCTGTCCTCTATTCTATGTATTATTCTATGTTCATTTATGCTTGACATGTATTATTCTCCTCTCCCTATTTCTTTTTAATGGTCACTTTAGTTCTAGTTCATTCTATTAATTTACATTTCCTCTCACTAGAATTCATTATTTATTCATTTGGAATCTGCTTGTCATGTATTTTAAAGGGGGACTCCGACCAGAAATTTTTATTGCATCAAAATGTGTTAAAATTTATCTATTTTTCAAATATTATTGCGAAAAAATTCAAAGAAAATCCGAAATCCCCGAAAAACGGCGTTGAAACGAAGAAAATTCAAAAAAAAGGTGCCGCCGGGGGACGAGGATTTTCAGTGAGAAACCTAGGCCACGGCACCTGACAGCCTTTTTTTCAAGTCGCCGACAGTGGTTTTTTACGTTTTTTACCTGCCGGACATGAAATTGAAAAAAATCCGAAAAATTTGCCACATAGGAAAGGCGCCCGCTGCCGTGGCCTAGGTTTCTCACTGAAAATCCTCGTCCCCGGCGGC
>NC_013487.2:2914001-2920900 GCF_000004555.2 Caenorhabditis briggsae | reverse complement strand
TAGAAGGGTCCCTGAATGCCCCTTTGACTACCTCCTTTGATTTTCAGCTGTTTGTTCTGTTGTTTTGATTGAATCACTGTCTGATTAAAAAAAATACAGGCACCNCGAGAATTTTAATGCCGTTGCTCTAATACAGATGACTTTCTCGTTCGAGCAATTTTTTCAATCAAGCTCGGAGTTTCCGATTGAAAAAATTCTATAAATTCTAGTAATAGGCATGTTACCAAGAAATCTGAATTTTAATCAAAAAATCCCACTAAATTCAAATAAAATGATTTCGTTTGATACGATGGCGGATTCAAGGACGAAGCCTCGTAAATCGACACGAACGGCGCTCGTGAAATTNNTCCAGTGCCAGTTTTTTAATATTCGACATGNTTGGTGGTTTGCTTTNNTATGTAGAAATTGTAATGGATTTTTAGTATAAAAACGAAAATTTCACTAAAAAATTATGCCTCTTCATAGAAGATCCGGTCTTTGAGGTCCCACGGAAAATAAAAGTGCCCACTCTAATTGAAGGGCCCCTCTAATTGAAGTGCCCCCCTAGGCACCCCACGAAAAATAGAAGGGCCGGCCCTTTTAATACAGGTTTTACGGTAAGCTTTCTTTTCCATGTCCCTTTAATTGTCAGAACTCCTAAAAACACTTTTGCAGATTTGATCTTCTTTGTTCATTCTCTAATCCTTTACAACGTATCATGAACTTTTGGATAATGTGTCATATTAAAAAAGATTAACATTATTGGCAGTCTTATGCATTAAATGAGATAATAAGGTTGAGTCCTGCAAAGAAGCAAACATGGTGGCCATGAATCATCCAGGAATTATGATTTGCAAAAAATGCATTTTTGCTTGATGGTGCTAGCCTACTGTAGCTCATTCGCATTCGTCGTCGGTCGGCAGTCGACCGTGTAGCTCTTCCGGCAGCGGTGTGGGACTTCCAATGCTTGTCTTGCAAGTTTTTGTTGATTTTGGTTACAAAATGGTTATGTATGAGAGATATGAGATAAGAAATCACAATACAAATTTTAGAAATAAACTTCTGAAATGATATGACAAAAACAGTGACATTCTAAATTATTCAACAAATTTTGGTAGTATTGTTTAGAAATATGTACTTTTCAAGTTTTTTTTTTCAATTTCTCAATCCTTTCGTTGGACGCTAAAAACTACCATTTCATGAGTTAAAAATATTTTACAAAACAAAAAAGTTACAGTTCCATCAAATTGAGATAAGTTCTTGGAAGTTTCCGAAAGTATTCCGCGACAACTTCTTTGTATAAATTCCAGCAATAAATTAGGTGAGAAATATCAGCCCCGTCCTCCTTAAATTTATTTTTCGAATCCTTTCATGGTCTCAATCAAAATTCATCAGAAAAAGAAGAACCTCTTCAAAATAATTTCAGAAGGTTTCTTCAAGTTCCCAGTTTGGGAAGTTGAGTTTTCTGTTTCGGTGAGTTCTGATCAACCATCTAGGATGGCACAATAATGTTGTACCAGTCGGTTTACGCCCCTTCGGGGCTAAACCTCCTGGCCTCCGGTTACAGTAATCTTATGAAGACGCTTCGAAACTTCCATTCAGGAAAAATTTTTTCAGGGTCCGAACTCGGAAAATAGGAATTTTAGAAATTCAGAGTTTTGGGAATTCCTTCTGAAATTCTGCTTGTCTGCAATTCTGTAATTTGAAATTTCTGAGTTTCCGGGTTCTCGAAATACAGAATTCAAGACGTTCCGAAGTTGATAATGAGTTAAACTTGGAGGATTACATTTTCAAACATAGAAATTCATTAGTTTTTTATTATAGTTTTTGAGTTTCTGAATCTCCAAACCTAGAACTTCCGATTTTTTTTCATTCAAGGTTTCACAGGTTCTTTATTGAAAAACTCAGAAATTTCGAAAACTTTGATTTTGAAATTCAGAAGTGTTTCGGATACAAATTTTTGAGTTTTTCTGAATTTCTGAAATCCAAAAATTTCCAATTCTCAAGTTTGTGGTTGCTAATTTCCCAATTTCCTAAATTCCGATTTTGAAGTTTTGGAATTCCGAAATTCCTATTTTCCGTTTCAGGAAATTCGGGAGTTTGAACTTTCAAAAAAACTTTCAAAAAAATCTTCAACTTCTCCACTCCAAGTTTTTTATTCAGAATTATGGATCTAAATTTCCGAGTTTGGACTTTCTCAATTTTTCCGTTACAACAGTAATTATTGTCTTTTGTTGGTGTCTCATGATTTTCAGAGGATTTTTTTTCGAAATTTTCGAACGGGGCGGTGTTTAGGAGATTTTTTTCTGATGAGAGAGTATGCATTTTCACGTGATACTCTATCGATCAGCATCAGTATCGCGGACGCAAAGCTCGAATACCGTAAACTGTGTCTCGTTTAACCTTTCAATGAAATTAGTGTTTCAAATTTCTCATAACTGTTCGAAATTCAATCCTAGTCTCACAGTGTTATCAAGAGTTCAAACATAAATCATATGCGTCATAAAATGTATCAAAAAACCAAGTCAGAAAGTTTCCCTCATTTTCAGAAATCTCACAAAATTGTTAGATCCTGATTAATCCCGGCCCTGCTTTTGTCATCAGTGACATATAACACAAATAGAAATGTACCTGATGATTATATTTTAAACAATACCTCAAAAAAAAGATAACGAATAATATAACCGTTTCAAAACGGTGACTTCACATGTGATCTAACCGTTTTATCCAATGACAAACTCGAATGACAAACTCGATGGATCAAAAATTGAAAAACTATGTAAAATCATCAAATGTTCGGGACATCACAATGAATATTTGTTTAGTTGACAATATCTCTCATGAGTTCAGTTCGAGAAAATAAGGTTACTAACAAATCCACGGTGAGTGATGTTAAAATTGATGTTAGTTTTAGGAATGATGTTTAGAAAATGAGAAGTTTGAAGAATCTGGGAAAACTTGAGAGATTCGACTGTATCGAAGTCATAAGTACCACCAAGTATTATAAAAGTTTTTACGGTCGTATTGTGATAAATCTGAAACACAATTTTTTTAAAGTTTGGTTATTCAGAGCTTTGAATGATTGAAAAGAATAATTTTCACTCTACTGATGACAAATACGATGAGGTTTGGAATGGGAATCAATGAAAAAGATCACAGTTTCAAACATGTGAATAATATAGTTGACAAGCAAGTTTATTTTTTTGATGGACCGTTAAGTTTTTGGGAGCAACGTGTTTTTTCAACAAATATAACAGAAATATTTACACTTTCCGAATATTTTTCCCAAAATAAAAACTTTTGAAAATCACTACTTGTTATATTAGGTTGTTCGGAAAGTAATCGATATTTTTTGAGCACAAATTTTATAAAATCCTTCCGATCGATTTTCATTTTCTTTTTTTTTGTTTTGACAATCGTCAACTGATGCTCAATAAAAATTGTCAGTTTGTTTCAAAAAATTTCAGTCCATGGCCGAGAGCCTCACAATCAAAACCTATGATGTTTGAGGCTGTCTTTTTTTCGGGTTTCTCCAAGGAGAATCTGTTGTCGCTGCTTATCGAAAAATATGCTCCGTAGTTGGTGACAAGTCACTTTAGTATACTGTATCGCGACTTCGGCTCAATCGCCTTTGGAACGGCAATTATTCACTTGAAGGCAAACCAACCCATTTTCAAGTTTCGATGCCCATATCCAGAAAGGGCTGGAAGCTGAGCCGAGACTCACTGTTCGTGAAGTATCTTCTACTCTCGGTCTACCTACTATGATAACATTTCATCATTGCCGAAGTCCGGACACTGAGAAAAATATGGTCAACTGGTGCCACACCATTTCAGTGATTCCCAGATTAAAACTAGTTGTGACTGGAGTTGGTCTTTGCTCACTCGTAAACGAACATTCGATGGGATCCATTATCTTGTGTCAGGATGTCTGTAGGTTAAAGAAAACAGAAAGCGTCAGTAGGTCAAGGTTTGCCAAACTCCAGAAATCAATCACAAAAGGGAAATTCGTGAAAAAAGGGAGATGTTGATCATTTGGTGGAATTTTGACGTGTGATCTTCAGAGAGATTTCTCCCAATTGTGCGACCGTTACAACGGACAAGTACTGTCACCAACTGCAAAAAGTATTCAATGCGTATCGTGCTTTGCGCTAGAAGCGGACACATTTGTTCTGCTTCGCGATAATGCGCACGGATTTTCACTAATAAATATATCTTTAAAAATTAAAAATTCCTTCCCCCTGAAACAGTTGTAAAATGAACTGTTCTCAAACGTTTGCTCACTTGATCCCTTTTTTTCTTTAATCCCTTTTGACGTATTTGCAAAATGTGTGTCATAGAATAACATTCCAGTTGACCCTCCTTGATAAAAATTAGATAATAAGATTAAACTTTGTAAATGTCAGTTCTAGAAGTGAATAGAAAACGCGTAGGTATGGGATCAGGAATCTGTTAACATTTGATATAAAATATTTTGATTAAAACACTTTTATGTTGGAATGGAGCCAAAAACTGAAAGATCGCGCTAGCTGAGCGATAGCATGAAAAGGTGTAGAAGTCATGAAAAAGTGTGAACACCGACCACTGTACATCGTTCCGGCAAACGTGCATAGGCACATCTTGAAAATTCCCTGAAAATAAAAAAAAACATATTTGGCGAATGATCAGTTAGCATTGTTGAGATCAGATAATTGCGGATAATCTGAAACACAATTTTTTTCCAAATATGGTTATTCTGAACTTCAAGTAATACAAAACACATTTCTGTTTTCCTCTCCTGATGTCTGCATTTGTGTCGTATTTCTTTGATCCTATCGTTACAACAGTAATTACTATTTTTTTAGACAACTCCAGATTCCCAATTAATTGTTTTTCGAAATTTTCGGACAAGCGAGTTTTGAAGTTTTTTGAAGCGACACATTTCACTTTCTCGTATTGCTCAAGTACCATAAAATGTGCTTTATTTGTTCAATAAAATGACTGTTCGAAATTTATGATAAAGTAAAGAAAACTATTTGAAATTCGATCCTATTTTCACTGAGTTACCAATAGTTCGAACAGGAATCATATGTGTCATAAAATTTATCACAAAAAACTAAATCAGAATGTTTCCCTCATTTTCAGAAATCTCACGAAAATTTGATTTTTCGATCTTGATTAATCCCGGCCCTGCTTTTGTCATCGGTGACATATAACACAAATAGATATGTACCGAATGATTATATTTTAAACAATACCTCAAAAAAGAGATAAACTAATAATATAACGATTTTAAAACGGTGACTTTACATGTGATATGTTTACAAAATGACAAACTCGAAGGATTGAAAATCGAAAAACTCTGAAAAATGATAAAATACTCGGAACATCATAACGAATATTTTATTAGTTGACAGTATCTCTCATGAGTTCAGTTCAAGAAAATAAGGTCACTAACAAATCCACGGTGAGTGATGTTAAAATTGATGTTAGTTTTAGGAATGATGTTTAGAAAATGAGAAATTTGAAGAATCTGGGAAAACTTGAGAGATTCGACTGTATCGAAGTCATAAGTACCACCAAGTATTATAAAAGTTTTTACGGTCGTATTGTGATAAATCTGAAACACAATTGTTTTTTAAGTTTAGTTATTCAGAGCTTTGAATAATTGAAAAGAATATTTCTGTTTCAATCTACTGATGACCACCTTTTTGTCGCATTTTTGATCCAACCGTTATAACAGCAACTATATTTTTGAAAACTTCTGCTTATGCATGTCAAGCAACTGTGCACAGTGATCGGTTTTCAAATCATAAACTTTCTCGTGAAGCTACCGTACACCGTACATTTATAAGCCCTATTGACCAGCATCAAAATTGTGGCCGTATACAGATACCATTATCGAATACCATAAATTTTCCCTCCTTTAAAATGTTTCAATATAATTACTGTTCCAAATACACTGCTGGACATAATTATAAGTTCACTTTGAATTTCGAGTTTTCTCGAAAACTATGAATATAGACTGAAAAGCTATTTTGAAATGTCAACTAATTAATACCATTCGATACCGCTATCGTTTCTTGATTTTGGAAATTTCGAAAAAATCGGAAAAATGACCCGAAAAAAAGGGACATAATTATAAGTTCACTTGAAACAATCGAACATAACTCGGGATTTAGGTTTTGCACTGTAAGCAAACTACAAATTATAAGAAATATAACTCAATATAGTCCTATTAACATAAGAAACTTGGTTGTATTAACATAAGAAACTTGGTTCTATACTCATAATTATGCCTCATCTGTTTTTGGCCAGCTTATACTGAAAATGAAGTTTTTCGTTGATAACTGTTATGAAAACCACGAGGACTCCAACTTTTTGAGTTTTTTAGTATTATTCTTAAATGCATTCCTCATTTAACTGTTGAACAATTATGATTGATTTTTTCACCAACCGGAGAAAAAACCCGCATTTCAGCTCATTTTTATCGCTATGTTCCGAGTGGTACTGTACCTTGCTCAGTAGAAACTTGACTGAGCTAATTAGCATAAAAGAAAGATACACTCGTGGTTATTCAGAAACATGCATAAAATCATGAAAATCTGTATTTGTGTTCAATTTGAATCTTGCAAAGTGTCGGTCCACATAAATTCCAAGCATAAAATTTGGGTTTTGGGTAGGCACGTTCAAGGAGCTGTTTTGTAAAGAAGGAGACCCGTTTTGCTGAACAATTGGGTGAAAAAATCAATCGGTTGGTGAAAAAATCAATCATAATGTTTTCAACAGTTAAATGAGGAATGCATTTAAGAATAATACTAAAAAACTCAAAAAGTTGGAGTCCTCGTGGTTTTCATAACAGTTATCAACGAAAAACTTCATTTTCAGTATAAGCTGGCCAAAAACGGATGAGGCATAATTATGAGTATAGAACCAAGTTTC
>NC_013487.2:2904765-2913991 GCF_000004555.2 Caenorhabditis briggsae | reverse complement strand
TGCCGGACATGAAATTGAAAAAGAATCCGAAAAATTTGCCACATAGGAAAGGCGCCCGCTGCCGTGGCCTAGGTTTCTCACTGAAAATCCTCGTCCCCGGCGGCACCTTTTTTTGAATTTTCTTCCTTTTCAACGGTGTTTTTTGGAATTTCGGATTTTTTTTTGAATTTTTTCGCAATAATATTCGGAAAATAGATAACCTTTAACACATTTTAATGCAATAGAAATTTTTGGTCGGAGTTCCCCTTTAATGTTTTTTCCTTTTTTTTCCACGATTCTTGCAATCGTAAATAAATAAATAAATAAATAAATTTTGAAAACAAACAATTTGTCAGAATCCACTACACAGAAATCCATAGAATTCTGAAGATTTGAAACGGGCATTAATAAAAATATTTACTGCTTGAAAACATTTATATAATACGGTTAGAAAAGTTACGTCCATTGGTTCGTCTTCGTTGACCGTAAAACCTGTATTAGAAGGGTCCCTGAATGCCCCTTTGACTACCTCCTTTGATTTTCAGCTGTTTGTTCTGTTGTTTTGATTGAATCACTGTCTGATTAAAAAAAATACAGGCACCCGAGAATTTTAATGCCGTTGCTCTAATACAGATGACTTTCTCGTTCGAGCAATTTTTTCAATCAAGCTCGGAGTTTCCGATTGAAAAAATTCTATAAATTCTAGTAATAGGCATGTTACCAAGAAATCTGAATTTTAATCAAAAAATCCCACTAAATTCAAATAAAATGATTTCGTTTGATACGATGGCGGATTCAAGGACGAGGCCTCGTAAATCGACACGAACGGCGCTCGTGAAATTTTCCAGGTGCCAGTTTTTTAATATTCGACAATGTTGGTGTTTTGCTTTTTTATGTAGAAATTGTAATGGATTTTTAGTATAAAAACGAAAATTTCACTAAAAAATTATGCCTCTTCATAGAAGATCCGGTCTTTGAGGTCCCACGGAAAATAAAAGTGCCCACTCTAATTGAAGGGCCCCTCTAATTGAAGTGCCCCCCTAGGCACCCCACGAAAAATAGAAGGGCCGGCCCTTTTAATACAGGTTTTACGGTAAGCTTTCTTTTCCATGTCCCTTTAATTGTCAGAACTCCTAAAAACACTTTTGCAGATTTGATCTTCTTTGTTCATTCTCTAATCCTTTACAACGTATCATGAACTTTTGGATAATGTGTCATATTAAAAAAGATTAACATTATTGGCAGTCTTATGCATTAAATGAGATAATAAGGTTGAGTCCTGCAAAGAAGCAAACATGGTGGCCATGAATCATCCAGGAATTATGATTTGCAAAAAATGCATTTTTGCTTGATGGTGCTAGCCTACTGTAGCTCATTCGCATTCGTCGTCGGTCGGCAGTCGACCGTGTAGCTCTTCCGGCAGCGGTGTGGGACTTCCAATGCTTGTCTTGCAAGTTTTTGTTGATTTTGGTTACAAAATGGTTATGTATGAGAGATATGAGATAAGAAATCACAATACAAATTTTAGAAATAAACTTCTGAAATGATATGACAAAAACAGTGACATTCTAAATTATTCAACAAATTTTGGTAGTATTGTTTAGAAATATGTACTTTTCAAGTTTTTTTTTTCAATTTCTCAATCCTTTCGTTGGACGCTAAAAACTACCATTTCATGAGTTAAAAATATTTTACAAAACAAAAAAGTTACAGTTCCATCAAATTGAGATAAGTTCTTGGAAGTTTCCGAAAGTATTCCGCGACAACTTCTTTGTATAAATTCCAGCAATAAATTAGGTGAGAAATATCAGCCCCGTCCTCCTTAAATTTATTTTTCGAATCCTTTCATGGTCTCAATCAAAATTCATCAGAAAAAGAAGAACCTCTTCAAAATAATTTCAGAAGGTTTCTTCAAGTTCCCAGTTTGGGAAGTTGAGTTTTCTGTTTCGGTGAGTTCTGATCAACCATCTAGGATGGCACAATAATGTTGTACCAGTCGGTTTACGCCCCTTCGGGGCTAAACCTCCTGGCCTCCGGTTACAGTAATCTTATGAAGACGCTTCGAAACTTCCATTCAGGAAAAATTTTTTCAGGGTCCGAACTCGGAAAATAGGAATTTTAGAAATTCAGAGTTTTGGGAATTCCTTCTGAAATTCTGCTTGTCTGCAATTCTGTAATTTGAAATTTCTGAGTTTCCGGGTTCTCGAAATACAGAATTCAAGACGTTCCGAAGTTGATAATGAGTTAAACTTGGAGGATTACATTTTCAAACATAGAAATTCATTAGTTTTTTATTATAGTTTTTGAGTTTCTGAATCTCCAAACCTAGAACTTCCGATTTTTTTTCATTCAAGGTTTCACAGGTTCTTTATTGAAAAACTCAGAAATTTCGAAAACTTTGATTTTGAAATTCAGAAGTGTTTCGGATACAAATTTTTGAGTTTTTCTGAATTTCTGAAATCCAAAAATTTCCAATTCTCAAGTTTGTGGTTGCTAATTTCCCAATTTCCTAAATTCCGATTTTGAAGTTTTGGAATTCCGAAATTCCTATTTTCCGTTTCAGGAAATTCGGGAGTTTGAACTTTCAAAAAAACTTTCAAAAAAATCTTCAACTTCTCCACTCCAAGTTTTTTATTCAGAATTATGGATCTAAATTTCCGAGTTTGGACTTTCTCAATTTTTCCGTTACAACAGTAATTATTGTCTTTTGTTGGTGTCTCATGATTTTCAGAGGATTTTTTTTCGAAATTTTCGAACGGGGCGGTGTTTAGGAGATTTTTTTCTGATGAGAGAGTATGCATTTTCACGTGATACTCTATCGATCAGCATCAGTATCGCGGACGCAAAGCTCGAATACCGTAAACTGTGTCTCGTTTAACCTTTCAATGAAATTAGTGTTTCAAATTTCTCATAACTGTTCGAAATTCAATCCTAGTCTCACAGTGTTATCAAGAGTTCAAACATAAATCATATGCGTCATAAAATGTATCAAAAAACCAAGTCAGAAAGTTTCCCTCATTTTCAGAAATCTCACAAAATTGTTAGATCCTGATTAATCCCGGCCCTGCTTTTGTCATCAGTGACATATAACACAAATAGAAATGTACCTGATGATTATATTTTAAACAATACCTCAAAAAAAAGATAACGAATAATATAACCGTTTCAAAACGGTGACTTCACATGTGATCTAACCGTTTTATCCAATGACAAACTCGAATGACAAACTCGATGGATCAAAAATTGAAAAACTATGTAAAATCATCAAATGTTCGGGACATCACAATGAATATTTGTTTAGTTGACAATATCTCTCATGAGTTCAGTTCGAGAAAATAAGGTTACTAACAAATCCACGGTGAGTGATGTTAAAATTGATGTTAGTTTTAGGAATGATGTTTAGAAAATGAGAAGTTTGAAGAATCTGGGAAAACTTGAGAGATTCGACTGTATCGAAGTCATAAGTACCACCAAGTATTATAAAAGTTTTTACGGTCGTATTGTGATAAATCTGAAACACAATTTTTTTAAAGTTTGGTTATTCAGAGCTTTGAATGATTGAAAAGAATAATTTTCACTCTACTGATGACAAATACGATGAGGTTTGGAATGGGAATCAATGAAAAAGATCACAGTTTCAAACATGTGAATAATATAGTTGACAAGCAAGTTTATTTTTTTGATGGACCGTTAAGTTTTTGGGAGCAACGTGTTTTTTCAACAAATATAACAGAAATATTTACACTTTCCGAATATTTTTCCCAAAATAAAAACTTTTGAAAATCACTACTTGTTATATTAGGTTGTTCGGAAAGTAATCGATATTTTTTGAGCACAAATTTTATAAAATCCTTCCGATCGATTTTCATTTTCTTTTTTTTTGTTTTGACAATCGTCAACTGATGCTCAATAAAAATTGTCAGTTTGTTTCAAAAAATTTCAGTCCATGGCCGAGAGCCTCACAATCAAAACCTATGATGTTTGAGGCTGTCTTTTTTTCGGGTTTCTCCAAGGAGAATCTGTTGTCGCTGCTTATCGAAAAATATGCTCCGTAGTTGGTGACAAGTCACTTTAGTATACTGTATCGCGACTTCGGCTCAATCGCCTTTGGAACGGCAATTATTCACTTGAAGGCAAACCAACCCATTTTCAAGTTTCGATGCCCATATCCAGAAAGGGCTGGAAGCTGAGCCGAGACTCACTGTTCGTGAAGTATCTTCTACTCTCGGTCTACCTACTATGATAACATTTCATCATTGCCGAAGTCCGGACACTGAGAAAAATATGGTCAACTGGTGCCACACCATTTCAGTGATTCCCAGATTAAAACTAGTTGTGACTGGAGTTGGTCTTTGCTCACTCGTAAACGAACATTCGATGGGATCCATTATCTTGTGTCAGGATGTCTGTAGGTTAAAGAAAACAGAAAGCGTCAGTAGGTCAAGGTTTGCCAAACTCCAGAAATCAATCACAAAAGGGAAATTCGTGAAAAAAGGGAGATGTTGATCATTTGGTGGAATTTTGACGTGTGATCTTCAGAGAGATTTCTCCCAATTGTGCGACCGTTACAACGGACAAGTACTGTCACCAACTGCAAAAAGTATTCAATGCGTATCGTGCTTTGCGCTAGAAGCGGACACATTTGTTCTGCTTCGCGATAATGCGCACGGATTTTCACTAATAAATATATCTTTAAAAATTAAAAATTCCTTCCCCCTGAAACAGTTGTAAAATGAACTGTTCTCAAACGTTTGCTCACTTGATCCCTTTTTTTCTTTAATCCCTTTTGACGTATTTGCAAAATGTGTGTCATAGAATAACATTCCAGTTGACCCTCCTTGATAAAAATTAGATAATAAGATTAAACTTTGTAAATGTCAGTTCTAGAAGTGAATAGAAAACGCGTAGGTATGGGATCAGGAATCTGTTAACATTTGATATAAAATATTTTGATTAAAACACTTTTATGTTGGAATGGAGCCAAAAACTGAAAGATCGCGCTAGCTGAGCGATAGCATGAAAAGGTGTAGAAGTCATGAAAAAGTGTGAACACCGACCACTGTACATCGTTCCGGCAAACGTGCATAGGCACATCTTGAAAATTCCCTGAAAATAAAAAAAAACATATTTGGCGAATGATCAGTTAGCATTGTTGAGATCAGATAATTGCGGATAATCTGAAACACAATTTTTTTCCAAATATGGTTATTCTGAACTTCAAGTAATACAAAACACATTTCTGTTTTCCTCTCCTGATGTCTGCATTTGTGTCGTATTTCTTTGATCCTATCGTTACAACAGTAATTACTATTTTTTTAGACAACTCCAGATTCCCAATTAATTGTTTTTCGAAATTTTCGGACAAGCGAGTTTTGAAGTTTTTTGAAGCGACACATTTCACTTTCTCGTATTGCTCAAGTACCATAAAATGTGCTTTATTTGTTCAATAAAATGACTGTTCGAAATTTATGATAAAGTAAAGAAAACTATTTGAAATTCGATCCTATTTTCACTGAGTTACCAATAGTTCGAACAGGAATCATATGTGTCATAAAATTTATCACAAAAAACTAAATCAGAATGTTTCCCTCATTTTCAGAAATCTCACGAAAATTTGATTTTTCGATCTTGATTAATCCCGGCCCTGCTTTTGTCATCGGTGACATATAACACAAATAGATATGTACCGAATGATTATATTTTAAACAATACCTCAAAAAAGAGATAAACTAATAATATAACGATTTTAAAACGGTGACTTTACATGTGATATGTTTACAAAATGACAAACTCGAAGGATTGAAAATCGAAAAACTCTGAAAAATGATAAAATACTCGGAACATCATAACGAATATTTTATTAGTTGACAGTATCTCTCATGAGTTCAGTTCAAGAAAATAAGGTCACTAACAAATCCACGGTGAGTGATGTTAAAATTGATGTTAGTTTTAGGAATGATGTTTAGAAAATGAGAAATTTGAAGAATCTGGGAAAACTTGAGAGATTCGACTGTATCGAAGTCATAAGTACCACCAAGTATTATAAAAGTTTTTACGGTCGTATTGTGATAAATCTGAAACACAATTGTTTTTTAAGTTTAGTTATTCAGAGCTTTGAATAATTGAAAAGAATATTTCTGTTTCAATCTACTGATGACCACCTTTTTGTCGCATTTTTGATCCAACCGTTATAACAGCAACTATATTTTTGAAAACTTCTGCTTATGCATGTCAAGCAACTGTGCACAGTGATCGGTTTTCAAATCATAAACTTTCTCGTGAAGCTACCGTACACCGTACATTTATAAGCCCTATTGACCAGCATCAAAATTGTGGCCGTATACAGATACCATTATCGAATACCATAAATTTTCCCTCCTTTAAAATGTTTCAATATAATTACTGTTCCAAATACACTGCTGGACATAATTATAAGTTCACTTTGAATTTCGAGTTTTCTCGAAAACTATGAATATAGACTGAAAAGCTATTTTGAAATGTCAACTAATTAATACCATTCGATACCGCTATCGTTTCTTGATTTTGGAAATTTCGAAAAAATCGGAAAAATGACCCGAAAAAAAGGGACATAATTATAAGTTCACTTGAAACAATCGAACATAACTCGGGATTTAGGTTTTGCACTGTAAGCAAACTACAAATTATAAGAAATATAACTCAATATAGTCCTATTAACATAAGAAACTTGGTTGTATTAACATAAGAAACTTGGTTCTATACTCATAATTATGCCTCATCTGTTTTTGGCCAGCTTATACTGAAAATGAAGTTTTTCGTTGATAACTGTTATGAAAACCACGAGGACTCCAACTTTTTGAGTTTTTTAGTATTATTCTTAAATGCATTCCTCATTTAACTGTTGAACAATTATGATTGATTTTTTCACCAACCGGAGAAAAAACCCGCATTTCAGCTCATTTTTATCGCTATGTTCCGAGTGGTACTGTACCTTGCTCAGTAGAAACTTGACTGAGCTAATTAGCATAAAAGAAAGATACACTCGTGGTTATTCAGAAACATACATAAAATCATGAAAATCTGTATTTGTGTTCAATTTGAATCACGCAAAGTGTCGGACCACATAAATTCCAAGCATAAAATTTGGGTTTTGGGTAGGCACGTTCAAGGAGCTGTTTTGTAAAGAAGGAGACACGTTTTGCTGAACAATTGGGTGAAAAAATCAATCGGTTGGTGAAAAAATCAATCATAATGTTTTCAACAGTTAAATGAGGAATGCATTTAAGAATAATACTAAAAAACTCAAAAAGTTGGAGTCCTCGTGGTTTTCATAACAGTTATCAACGAAAAACTTCATTTTCAGTATAAGCTGGCCAAAAACGGATGAGGCATAATTATGAGTATAGAACCAAGTTTCTTATGTTAATACAACCAAGTTTCTTATGTTAATAGGACTATATTGAGTTATATTTCTTATAATTTGTAGTTTGCTTACAGTGCAAAACCTAAATCCCGAGTTATGTTCGATTGTTTCAAGTGAACTTATAATTATGTCCCTTTTTTTCGGGTCATTTTTCCGATTTTTTCGAAATTTCCAAAATCAAGAAACGATAGTGGTATCGAATGGTATTAATTAATTTACATTTCAAAAAAGTACTTATTGCGTTCATATGCTTGTCAGTCTATATTCACAGTTTTCGAGAAAACTCGAAATTCAAAGTGAACTTATTAGGTTGGCGGGAAAGTCTTTGTCACTTTTTCAATAGTTTATTTCTCAAAGAAAAAATAACCGAATAATTAATTATATTGTCCATCATTATCAACAACATGTCTCCAACGTTCCCTCAATTTATGGATTCCATTGCGGTAGAATCCAGCCGGGCGTGAGGCAAAGTATTGTTTGAGTGCCGCTTCGACCGCTCCACGGGAATTGAAGCTTCTTCCTTCGAAGGCACGTGTCATATCGCCAAATAACCAATAGTCGGAAAGAGCAAGATCAGGAGAATACGGGGGGTGAGGGAGAACATTCCATCCATATCCCATCAGCTCCTGCTTCACTTGTTTCGAAACATGTGGGCGAGCGTTATCATGTTGATAGTACACTTTCTTGTCTTTCAGGCCCGAACGGTCGACTGCTTTCTTGAGGTTTNGTAGTTGAGTAGTGTAGAGGTCTCCAGTTATTGTTTTGCCCTCGGGCAGAAGTTCCCAGTAGATGGGGCCGTCCACTCCCCACCACACAGAGAGCATAACTTTTTTCGGATGAAGGTCGGGTTTGGGGACATCCTGTGGGCTCTCTCCTTCTCCAACCCACTGGGATTTCCTGTGGTGATTATCGTAGAAGACCCACTTCTCATCTCCGGTTATTAGCCGGTTTAGCCATCGATCGCCCGCGTGGAGAGTGAGAAGAGTAATCGAATCGTCGACTCGGCGGTCAAGGTTGGCTATTGCAATGCGTGCTTCAGCTTGTCCAAATCCAACTCACGGGGTCTCCCAGAGCGATCCTTTTCATCGAGCGAGAAGTCATCTTTTTCGAAACGATGGAACCAATTGCGAATAGTATTGTAGTGAGGGGCATGTGTGTTGTACACATTCTTCAAGAAAGTTTCCGAATCCTTCATCGTGGTGTGAGATAGGAAGAGGTAAATCAAACATGTCTGATGTGAATAGCAGTGGGAACAAACATATCGTTTCAATTACAGATGAGGAGCAGGGAAGGAGATGGGGACTTGTTTATATGGAAGGTTCTTATCACCTTGTTATTCACTAGAGTCGATATCATACACAGCCTCCATATACGAGAACAGTGATTAAACAAACAGAGTGACAAAGACTTTCCCGCCAACCTAATATAATCATATCCAGCAGTGTATATCATGAATTGAAGAAAGCTTTTTACTCTTAATGGACCAACGTTCTTGTGTCAAATTAGGGTTTCCATGCGGATAGCGATATACCCGCCCGTACCCGCAGCTACCCGTACCCGCTTGCTACCCGGAACTTTTTGTGTTTGCAGACAATGCGCGCAACTTGACGACAATTCGCGTGCATTTTTTTTTTCGGTTTCTTTACAAATTCGTCTAAACAAATTCGTCTATTTCCACTGGCTGATGAACTTTCATACCTGAATTATTTTTATTTTCACTTTAAAGCTATTTTCTACATCAATAAGCGACAAAAATTGTCAAAAAATAATTTGAAAAAATTTAATAATTTCGCGCATTGTCTGCAAACACAAAAAGTTCCGGGTAGCAAGCGGGCGGGTAGCTGG